>NW_004797839.1:271265-279428 GCF_000002075.1 Aplysia californica
TCCGAAGCAACTTCTCTATGGAAAACTTGCCCAGGGAAAGGGACAAAGAGGAAGACCAAAATTGAGGTACAAAGACACCTGCAAAAACATCTTATCTAAGCTTGGAGTAGATGTTAACATTTGGGAAGACATAGCTGTGGACCTGAAAACATGGAGGAAAATGATAAAGGAAAGAACTAAAATGCTAGAGAACAGCCTAAGAAATAACCAGGCTGAGAAGCGCCATCGACGAAAGGAAAACAGTGGAAATACAGAGCTTCGATCTACGACACTGACATGCAAGCACTGCGACAGAATATGCGCTTCAAACATAGGAAGAATTAGCCATGAAAGAAGCTTAAGTTAAATTGACCGTCTGCATAGACGAAAAGAGCCATAATAATTATTATTGTTGTTGTTGTTATTATCATTATTATTATTGTTGTTGTTATTGTTATTATTATTATAATAATTATTATTATTTTTATTGTTAATGTAGTTCTTGCTGCTGTAGTTATTGTTGTTATTTATTATCATACTCGTACCATTACAATTCACTTTTGAAAGAGGACGAGGGGATCAACAACTCCCATGTTTTTCTGCACCTACAGCTAACTAACGGCCCAGCTGGGACTCGAACCCAGCCGACCTTTGTCTGTTTCAGATGTTATCCTTTGCACAAAGAGAACCAGTGGACCTATATTATGTGGCTAAGTGAGTAGTGAGTTTTGACTCAAGCAATGTCAAGCAAGTGTCGGTGACACGGGGATCAGATGGGTGGTCACTGGAGTGTGTCCTTGAGCAAGACACGACAACCCTAGCTCAATTTTCAGGGCCCTGCACAGTGGCGACCGACAGTGGCATTGTTTGTAAACTGTTCTGTATTTGTGTAATAGTGTGTATTTATGTATGTACTTATGCATGTATGTATTTATGTATGTACGTATCTATAATCATGTATTTATGTATGTATGTTTGCCATTGTAAAACACAGTGCCCTTCTGTGACAAATAAAAGTGTAATTTAGTGTAATTTATTATTATTATTATTATTATTATTATTATTATTATTATTATTATTATTATTATTATTATTATTTTTTTTAAAAAGAACAAAACTTACCTTTTCAGTAACGGGCTCTTGCTGGAGAAATGAGACTTATTTCTGTTCTTCGAAAAGTCCAGTAGATTGCCAGCAAGCCTATTAATTTTCACCACGGCTAATCTTGAAGACCTTGAGGAGGGATTGTCCCAGTTGTACAGCCGCCGTGCCTGCGAGAATCTTACCACCACAAACTCTGGGTGCTGACGTTATTTCTAAGTTGTTGAAATTACGGTTCTAGAGAGGCTGGAGGGTAGTAGTCAGTAGTCAAATAGCACGGAGTCTTACTGCACAATAACAGCATACAGTCTCTACAGCTTGGAGTCTTACAGCACAACAGCACGGATTCTTACAGCATAAAAGCACTTTCAGTCTGAAATAATAAGCGATCTATTCTATGGTTATCTTTGCAAATTTCGAGTGGGGTTTTCCATCTGAAAGACTAAGTAGCAATGGAGGGAACCGAAATTAAATGGTCTAAGTCCAACTTTGTTCAGATTAGAGTTCTTAGTATGACGAAATACGCCAGCGGAAACTATACGACCCAGAATTTGATTGAAATATGACTCGACTGTTTTTACTCAGGGTATTGGCCTTCACAAATTTCCCAAACCGGAAAGTCTTCATTCTTCTGTCCAGCTTTTAAAAGCATTTTCCCTATTAAAACAAATCTAAGACAACTTATTTTTCAAATCCAGTTAGTCTTCAAAAGCTTATTCAAGTCAGATTTCTTATCAGGAATGCTGGCATGAGTAGGGAATACGTGGCCTGGTAGAGTTCTATCAAGATAGAGTGACAAGTCTAAATATGGGCACTGTGAAACAGAATCATGCTTAGGTATGAGGAAATTTGGGAAATTTAGAGTCGAGGAATGGATATAATCCAAGGAAAACCAATTACAAGTATTCGTAATCAGTATTCAGTGATGTCCCAATTATAAAAGCTGCGGAGTTGGCCTACCATAAAAATGCATCTCCCCTCGACGCTCAACGGCGAAGGAGGATGAAAATGTTAAAAGTAAGTAAAGTGAGTTAGAGAGACATAGGGACAGACAGCTCGACGTGTAATTGCAACAGAGGATGCAAAAATCATAGTAAAAGTAAGTAAGGTCAGTGAGTAGGGCCGAGGGGCAGACAGAGGAGACAGGGGAAACAGAGTGGGAGGCCGAGAGAAGTACCGTTGATCAAATGAATCTATTCTTTGTACACGTCAGAGTGTAACACTGTGACCAACAGGACA
Source organism: Aplysia californica (assembly GCF_000002075.1). Classification (NCBI taxonomy): domain Eukaryota; kingdom Metazoa; phylum Mollusca; class Gastropoda; order Aplysiida; family Aplysiidae; genus Aplysia; species Aplysia californica. The sequence goes on from NW_004797839.1 coordinate 273,585, forward strand.
GCGGTAAACCTTTTACGTTGTAAATGTACTAAACCCAGAGAGTAATATTTTCCACGAAAGGGGAAAACATTCTTAGAACAGTTGTAGATATAACATTAGGCACCCATTTCTTTCTTTTTCCCCAATACAAGTATTTAGATTTAGAATCTAGTATTTTAATTTCGACAAAAAAATCTTCAACATATTCAAATGAATTCACAGAATAGGAAACTGCAATAAATGATTGTGAGGCAGCATGGTGAAATCAGGCGCTCGTCGAAATAACAAAATCGGAGGAAACAGGTAGGCCTACATTCCGCTAGTTTGGACATTTGTATTGGATTTTTTTGGGGTTTAACCTCTTTCGTGTCCATATAAAAACACATTTCCTTGTGGATTTTACTGAAAAACATTGAATAAAAGAACAAAATAAGTCATTTTTCAGTTTTCAAAGACTGTTTCGCTATTGAAGTTACCTAGCTTTGGCGGCCATTTTCTCGTTAATTTCACTACTGAAACCAGGCCACCTCATTTCCTTCATACCTTTGATATCTTGAATTCTATACAAGATAAATAGAGATATTTATTTCAATGGAAGCACTTCAAATAAATCAGCTTTAAGAAGATACCATTAACTCCACATGCCCAAAAATTGACGAGCACCTGATTCTACCGCGTCGTAACACAATTTTCCCCTATATTTTGGACCCAATATCTGAACAGCGGACTAACGAGAATTAGCTCAAACAGGTAAGTTCTGTCGAACATTTTTTGCTATAAAGAGCAGCTCATGATAATATGTACATAAAGCAATGTAGACATCGATTCTGAATTCTGTTACAAAAGTGACCGGAGGCACAGAACCAGTCTGCCAGACAGTACTATAAAGTTCTGCTTATAAGTCTAAGCGTTTTCAATTGCTCCCTCTGGTGTTCATTCCAGGCCTGTCATTAGTGCCACAGTGACACGAGACACACAATCGCTCCCACAAACAGTACTTCTGTTGTCAGTGTCTCAAACGGGCGCATTTGCTCACACAAAGAAGAAGCAAACTTGCTTAAACAAACGGTACTTGAATTTGCCTTGCCGACTTGTCCATTAGCTATTTGTTTTTCTATAATGAAAGGAGACACACAATTGCTTTCACGGACATAGCTAATATTGTAGGTGGTTTTGTTACGTCCCAACAGCGACACGCACACAGACAGATACATCTTTCTTACAAACAGAACTACGTTGTACTATTGCAGGGTTCTTTTTAAATTCCGTCAGTGTTGGAACAAGTTTAAGGAGACACACAAAAATATCACTCTTACAAACAGTATTACTACGCAACTGTAGGCGTCTTAAATGGGTCCGTGGATGTGTCTGTTAGCAAACTAAAAGGAGAAGCACAATCGGCCAAACAAGCAGTACCAATAGTATAGACGTCTTCGTCAATTCCGTCATCTATTTATATAAAGGTAGGACCCTGTCAGGTGCCACAAAGAGAAAGAGGGACGGTGTTTTATAACACGTGTGACCGCTGACAGGACGGGCTACCTCACGTCCGCGATAAGCTATTTGTTGACTCAGTTCTGCCGTACCAAAGTGCCACTTCGACCAAAGTACTGCCAGTCTAGTTCTGACCAGTTTCTGCTACACGTCTGTTGGTCCAAGAACTACGCGTACGTGTTTCCTTTTGACAAAACAGTTTCTTCGGTCTGTTACGTTCAACTGGCTTCTGTTAGTTTTGTATTGTCGAAATGGTCAATGACGGCCATAATTTGATGAGAAAAAAATTGGTTGTCCTAGTCAAGTGGACACCTTTGGCAGCGTCATTAATATTTACGTCACGACGGGGTGGAATCAGACGCTGGTGAATTTTGTGCGTGTGGAGTTGTTTGTATTACCTTAAACTTGTTCATTTGTCTTGATTTCAAAGATTAAAAATACATATCCACGTTGAAGAGAAGTCAAGATATTTGTGATTGTATAAGGTGGGGGTTGCCTGGTCTTAGAGGTAAAATTAATGAGAAAAAAGCCTTCAACGTTTGGTGACTTCCATAGTTTGAACGTCCTTGGAAACTGAAAATTTGCTATCTTTGTGCCTTTAATAAAAAACGTTTTTCTATTAAAATCTACTTACAAATATGTTTTTTAAAAGGAAACAAAAAGTTCTGAGCCAAAAATACAAACATTCCTAACAAAATTGCAAAACCCTCGTAAAATTGCCGTTTTCTTCGATTTCATTATTTGGACAAGTGCCTGAATTCATGAACGGGGGGAGGGGGAGGGTGAAAGGATGGGAAGTGTTCGTTTGTTCACGTGATTGCCTTGAACAGATGGTCGTTAGAGCAGGTTCCACTGTATACTGATAATGATACATTGACGGGAGATACAACGACTTCAATACATGTGTAACATTGTGTTTGAAATCTCTAAATGTTTTACGCCCCTCTTTGTCACAATGTAGATACTTTTATAAGGCGGTATGTTTTCACCTTGCGTCTGAGAGCTAGCCCGGACCGAATGAGATCCAGCCTCCAAGCAGACAGGCAGATCGACTCACAACACTGACCCATGCAATAGTAGAGAGACTTACCGTTACATCACAAATGTAGTTTAAAAGAATAATATGTTTGTGTGTGGTCTATTTCATTCCTTACAACACCTAGTATTCTTTACTTCAAAACCACAATGTAATTTTCTCGCTTGATGTAAAAACCACAATGTAATGTTCTCGTATGACCTAAAAACCGCAATATTCTCGTATGATGTAACAGGTTCTGTGATCAGAACAATCTGGAACGGGAAACTGATACTTTTTGGTTACGTAAATAGGACAAATACACTTGGGAAACTGCTAGTGTGTTGAAAGATAGGTGGGTCGCGCAACGCATTACGTGGATCCATAGGATGTGTGATGAATGTCCATCTTACAAAACCGTTAAATACTACACTAAGAAGCTCAAATGTGGCATTCTGTCTGTTTTTGTTGGTCTTTGAGACTTGTGGTCTTTGGTGCCTGCTACAGGCCTGACACCTGTCTGAAGGAGGAAAAAATTAGATATAATATCTATGTCAGTTATTTTGTCATGTATGACGTTAACTTCCGCTTAGTGCAATGTTGGCAAGCTCATCTGATGGTAACATCTTATTACAAAGCAGAAAAACGAAACCCTCATCACTCTGGTAAGATCGAGGTCTAAGTTTCCGCATTCTACGGATCCACAAAAAGCGCTATGCAATCCACCGATCGCGCAAATCGACAAAACAAGCCTTGTTTGTTTTAGTTTGTTTTAGTAGAGTTTTAACGGCGCTCGCAACTGCATCTGAGCGCCGAGGGGTGGATGTCAACAGAGAAGTCCTTACAGGGAATCAGACTTACTCTGCTCACCTCTCTAGCTTCAGCAACACAAAGTCTGCTTCGACTACCAAGGCACCCCGGAAATAGCGGTTCACAAGTGTGACAAACATACAAAAAAAGTAGAGATAAATGACGACAGTAAGGATTAGGAAAGAAAAAGCAGCAGTTCCTTGTTGTAGTTCAGGCACAGTTATGAGCATGACATTGTTGGATCAGCCCATTAACAATTGTACTGTGCATTAGGACGAAAAATGACCCCCCCCCCTTTTGGGAATGGGCTAAAGACACTTCAGTCAGTGGCACCGCCCTGGGGGGTAAAACAAGCGTAATACTGTGTGCTTTTGGCGACCGAGTCGGGCGATCAGCCCAATCGGCCGGCACCCTCCGTAATGGGCACCCCGTATAATGATAATAATAATAATAATAATAATAATAATAATGACAACAATAGTAATAATAATAATAATAATAATAATAATAATAATAATAATAATAATAATAATAATAATAGTAATAATAATAATATATAATAATAATAATAATAAAGTTCTGTTACACCCATCTAAAAAGTACAATAACTCATTTAAAATTTCAACATAGAAAAGAAAAATTTGGTACACATGATCTCGTTCTTTTTCTGCCAAAACGACTTGAAAAGAATTGACCGATGATTTCCATATTCAAGTCAGCAACTTACTCTTGCAGAATCCCAAATCAAAGTTTGCTCAGTATTTTGTGTGGCTTCTTCCAGCTTGATTTATTGATTCAAAATGTCTGTTCATTGTCTTAATTAATGTCCTTATTTTGCCTGCTATTCCTTGTGAAATTCAGCTTTCACTTTCAGTACCTGACGAGTTCACACGGAATGCGGCCTATTTCTAAGCTTCCAGTCAGTCATCTGTCAGATGCTCTATTGGGTCTGTCCAGAACAGTGTTTTGATGAGTTTGACAGGAGTTTTGACTGATCGTGGCTCAATTGAATCGGGCGTTGTCTTGTTGACACATTCCATTATCCGCGCCATGTCGGGCGCGACGCGGGGACGAAGAATTTCGTCGAAGTACCGTCGTCCTTTGGGGTTGCTTTGAAAAATGACCAAAAGTGTACGACAAAGAGCAGAGATTCCACCCCACACCATCATATTTCAGGCAGCCAATTGGTCCGTTGACTTTGTGAAATCTGTTTCCTCCTCTTTAAAAACCTTTTTCTCTTCCATCAAAGTTACAAATTAAAAACAGAATCACTGCTGAATAAAACAATTCACCAACGTCACCAATGTTGTCGTGCCCAAACTTGTCGATTTCTTCAATGAAACAGAGTTTAGAATGGCTTCACACAGAGAGCGATAATCTCTGATCACGTAAATGTCTAATAATGGTGTTTTAAGATAATCCGAAGTACCCGGCAGTCTCTGCACTTAGTTGGACATTGTTTTCAACATGGGTGTTGACAATAGCCAAATTCTGACGTCGAGTTGTCGTCCTTGGTAGGCCACATCTTGGCTTGTCTTGGACAATTCTAGTGGTGTTAAAACGTCTGTCCAAGAGTTAGGTGGTCCTTCTGTACACATTTGTGTCTTGCAACAAGAAAGCTACAGTAAAAATGATATCATACACAGCGCCTTTATTTTCTGCTTTTGACAGTTTTGTTATTTTGAAAACAGGTGAACAAATGACCTAACCGTTAATAAAAACTGAATTTTATAGGGTGTAAGGTTTGTTTAAACATTGTCTGCGTGATTCAAAGCAAATTTTGTGTATTGGATGTTTTGATTTCAACGTACAGCGTGTGAAATCAGTACCAACATTTTGCCCACGTACTACTTCCGATTTATGATTTCTTTTGTCTGCTCATGTACGAGGAGTTTCGTACGTCACACAAGTCATACTTTTCTCTTTTGCTGGAATTCTTAAACTATACAGGAAATTATCGTAATATAATGGGTGTGACATCACTTTTTTGGAGTGTTTTACGGCACTCGCCACTTCATAAGGTCATATGAGCGGGTGGGACACACTAAACTTTTTCAGTTGGTAGGAAACTTTGAATTGTGCCCGGGTGGCGGCCGAAGCCTACTTTTATCGATTTTGGATCAACATGGGATCTTTAACGTGCGTAACTTGCACATGGGGCCTCCGAGATTTTTTGCCTTTGTCCGAGAAGGCTAGTTGTAGATCTTACCTACCATAAGATCAGGGGTGTGGATGAAAGACAGCAGTTAGAAGGAGCCAGGGACAAGCAGTAAATTGGCCCCAGAAACAGTCATGAGACCAGAGGAGGGGGCAAAGGAGGTGAGGGGATGGGGGCAGGAAGTGGACACGAAAGCAGACGACAGAACATTGTTAGAGAGCAGGAAAGGATGTGAAAGGAAAAAAATATTTGCCGTCACAATCCAGATTCGAACCCAGGACCCTGATCTATTGAATGAGAGGCGAACACCTTAACCTCTCGGTCCCATGAGCCCCCAGACTGAACTTTTGAAACCCAGTATGATGATGATGGTGGTGATGATGATGTT
>NW_004797839.1:280222-282645 GCF_000002075.1 Aplysia californica
TTAGAAGAAGAAGAAGAAGAAGAAGAAGAAGAAGAAGAAGAAGAAGAAGAAGAAGAAGAAGAAGAAGAAGAAGAAGAAGAAGAAGAAGAAGAAGAAGGAGCTTTAAGTTTAACTAAAGCAAAAAACAATACAAACCCCAAACAAACAACAACCTTAAAGGCGTAGCATTCATAGCGCCTGGAAAACTCCGCGGAACAGATTATTTCCATTGTTTCTGAAGTAAGGCCACAGGCGTGTGTGGCGTGGTGGTCAGGCGTGTTGCCGTCGCACTCAAAATATCCAAGAACGACTATCTTACGAGGAGAACAATTTTTTTCAGAATATCTTGGTCTTTCTGATGGGACGTTATATATCTAAGGAGTCCCTCCTCCTAAAAGATTTAAACAGTGCCTGTAATGGCGTAAAAGTATCTACGTTTAATAAACAGATCTCGAGGTACACAACTGGAGTAGCCAAGGCTGAAGAAATCAATCAAACACAAACTGTCCACCCCCAATAGGACTTAAAAGAGACTTTTAGAAACTGAGCTATATAATCCACAGATTAGTACTGCCATGATTTCCACTTTTTGCTCTCGATAGAAACGTCATGGGACTACACCATTACGTTACAATGAAGGGCAGAACACTTGTTTCTTTATAGCTGGGTGCATGCACCCACCTGCCCCCCCCCCCCGAAAAGCAAAAGAAATTCTTTAGCCCTTCATATTTCTAGATGGTGCTCTACATAGTGATCCGGAAATAGTTCAGTGTGAACGGTCTACGATATTGTACTGCAAGTCTATGGACAATATGCAAGTCAGTAGCTCACAAGCCCACTTTTGTGTATCTACATCTCTATTTTATGCCGTTTACCAGTGGCGAGCTTAGCGCTGTGTTGCTCTTGACTCCAATTTCGTCGTAAACGAACCCAAAAGCAATGCAATCGATTTACAAAAAATGGAAGGCAGTTTAAAATGAAGTTCTGCGGAACGCGGATACTAACCGTAGTACCGGAATAGTCTAGGGGATCCCAATTGATGATTTGCCAACGTCCTTGACAGCAGTGACAACGTAAGCCGGAAACTGAAGTTGGGACAAGATAGCACCGAGCTCGAGCAGTGCAGACTTGGGTAATCACATGGTGTAGTATACGTTTAGCGGTCCTTTCCTGCACTTTTAAGTTATGTAACAGGTGACCTTATTGGGCAATCAGTGATGACCTCAAAGATGGTTAACGGAAACGTGGGTGTACGCGGGTTGGATGGGCGCGCGGGGGTGAGGGGGACACAGACAGATAGGCAGCCAACCATTGGGACATACAGAGGTAGAGAAAGATAGGAAGACAGAGAGAAAAGGCTGTCCTGAAAAGACAGAAAGAGAGAGAGAGAGAGAGAGAGAGAGAGAGAGAGAGAGAGAGAGAGAGAGAGCTTTTCACTCTCCATAAAATGTGATTACGCCGTAACTATTATTTGAGAGAGCGCGTAACGTAAAGCTGCAGCAGACGAAGGTCGGCCATGATTGTGAGATCAGCTCAGTTGTTAACTGTCGACCAAATGGCAGTTTGCGCAGCGTTCGGGTCCTAGGGGTTCGTGGTCTAGAGGTTAAGATTTTCGCCTCTCATTCAAAAGTCCTGGGTTCGAATCCGAGTAGTGACGGAAAATATTTGTTCTCTAAAATTCTCCTTTCTCTATCGTCTGCTTTCGTCTCCACTTTCTGCCCCCACCTCTTCACCTCCTCAGAGCTCCGGACTCGTTCTGCTGCCTTTCTACTGCTACTCATTGGCGTCTTCTCACTGCTGTCTTTCATCCACATCCCTGATCTTCTGGTAGGAAAGATCTACCCCTAGCCTTCTCGGACAAGGGTGAAAAAATCTAGGAGATCCCATGTAAAAGTTGCGCACGTTAAAGGTCTAAAATCGATAAAAGTGTAGGCTTCGTCCGCCACCAGGGCAAAATTCAAAATTTCCTACCAACTGAAAATGTTTAATGCGTTCCGTTCGCTCATATAACTTTATGCAGTTGCGAGTGACGTAAGACACTTAGGCCTACGAAAAATGTTTTAAAAAACATCAGGCTCTAGCAAAGGCACTGAACTTGCGGACGAAGTGCCTTTTGTTTCAGCCATAAATGCATCTCACAGTAAAAACAGAATGAAAGAGATTGAAGAAAATTCAGTTTGCCATGACGATAACTGCACTATGTGCCTAGTCTAGCACACTTTTGTCCATTTGTTCAGAGAATATTGTTGCTTGCTGGCGTTGTGGTTGACAAAGCATTTGAAAATTATGTTAAAACCTGCAACGGTGCCTTAGTTGACTCCAATATGTCAAATGTAACTTCTTTGCTGTTTTTGAAGTCTCGTTGAAGTTTGTCAGCGCCTTCAAAGAAAGTCATTGAAGTGTGTTTTGGGTGTGAAAAACATTCTCGATGCCATGTGTCATCT
>NW_004797839.1:282839-297591 GCF_000002075.1 Aplysia californica
CCTTTTTTGGTGTGGGTGGGTGGGTGGTTCACTTCTACCATTTTACTTCACTCTCATCTGCCTTGCCCTCTCCTTCCTCATTCTTTGCCCACCCCATCCCACCCTCACTCCATCTTTCGGCAATTTTGTTTGAAATATATTTTGTTCTATTTTTTTAAAGTCAAGAAGTGTACGTTTTTGTAAAAACAATGTCAGTGATAACATCATTTTGCACTGATGAAGTTCTAAGATCGAAAATTCTGTAAATTTTGTTATCCCGTTTATATTTTTGTTTTTATCCTTATTATCCCAATTTCTTCTCTAAAATATGAAAAATAATTATCTTACCATCACAATGTGCTACTGTAAATATTCGAACAAGTGAGCTGGTAATTTGATGCAAGTAAGATTTCTTACCATCCTTATTCTATTATTACTGTGCGTGAGTGCTTGTAATGCTGTAATTAACGTTGACAAAGAAATTTCGAGAGACAATACATACCCAACAGCTTGTTTTTTAGATAGATTAGTGACACGTACGCTGCATTGTTTTGAACGTACAAAGATGGCGGCAGCCCCGATAAACTCTGCCCCTTCGGCTTCAACTGGTTTGGAACTGTTGAGCGGGCGACGCAACATTAGGGCCTCTCCCTATATAGTTACTCCAATGCCAAAACACCAGTCTCGATACGATCGAGTATGTGCGCAACCTTTTCCTCCTTTACCTTCCTTTGGTTTCTAACTAAATATAGTCAAACAGTGCGCTTTATAGCGAACAGGAACTGTAAGGTAGACAAAGGATGTTTCGGGATGCGGGAGAGGGGAGGGGGGGGGGATCATGGGAATCAAATATGTAGATCTAGTTCTGGTCCTTTAAACCTGGATATCCGCTTGATGCTGTTCAAAATCACCGTTCTTGTTCTAAACCCAACCCATTTGTGTCCTTCGTCCCTCTTATTAGACCTCGCGCTCACTTGTTATTTTTTGCCGACTCCAGGCTATGCATACTATGCAAATAGACATTTTGCTTGCATCACGCAAAGTTTAAAGTGCTACACGATTTCCGTACACGCACGATCTTTTGCCTTGCGTGGAATCTGCAGCCACTCATCGATTCACCCAATAAAACGGGTAATTTGGAACCGTAGGTACATTTTTTGTCCCAATTTCATTTAATATTTGCTAAAAATAATTGTTTTACATTAGATTCCATGCATTTGAGCTGTTCTTAAAAGCAATCGAGGCAACAATTTCGATCTGAAGGCTTCATGGTTTAGATTTGGACCTATCTAGATCTAGGTCAGCTCGGTGTAGCGTCAAACTACAGACTCAAGATTTTGCCTGTCTTTGGCAAGCGGCAAATGGGCGCGCATCATTTTTCGTGCCTGTCATTCGGGCGATGACGTCACGAAAGCGCATTGCCTGAAACATGCAAGAAAATTATAGTGGGCGTCCCACCTTAAAGTTTTATGGTACCCAATTTAAAAAAGAAGGACAACAAAGAGAATGGCACATACATGGGAATATCATTCCTTAGCTGTTTGGAAAGATGTACACCAAAATCCTTACGAAAGAAAATACTCTACAGAGCATATATTGTCTAATGACTAAATAGATCGAGACAGTCTGAGTGACTGGGTTTGAGAATAAAAGCGGAAAAATGAACTCATCACATACTCGCTTGTTGCACCGGAATTACGGCCTCTTACTTGATCATGTTCTGAAAGTAAAAACAAGAGCCAGCACAACCTGTACTTTGTAGTTTTGAAAATTTTTTAAAACACACTTTGCAGCCTGACAGCCAGCCGTACAAAATACCCCATCTTGTCACACAGCCAGGAGAGTGACTGAAATGGACTTCTCGGGCCTGGTGAACACGACAGGAACGGATAATTTTCTCTGTTGATTTATTGCGCCAAGTGACCGCAACGTGATAAAAATGAGTGTTTTCATAAGTGATGTCGGCCAATGGCATTAAAAACACTGAATAAACTTTCCTACTTCTCCTCATAATCACACACTTGATGACCCCCTGGTTGAATAATATTAGTCCGAAGTTTTGTGCACTGATGACCAAGTTATTGCCCAATAAGTGGTCCTCCTTTTTAGACACACTGAAACATTATTATATGCCCTTGTCTTAACAGTGGCCCGTTTCTTCACTTTACGTTTGTTTTGTTTGTTACGATAAGCCAGTGGCCCAACTGACATTCTGCTTCGCTGTGTCTGTAAAAGGGGTTGAAGCAGTTCCAATACATAAGAAACGTGTACCCTTCTTTTTCTGTAATAGGCACAGCAGTATGAATTAATTGAAGGCATCAGAAAATATTATAGAGTGTTACTGTAAGTTTAAAGGAATCGTTTGAAGACAAAGAAAGAAAGAAAGAAAGAAAGAAAGAAAGAAAGAAAGAAAGAAAGAAAGAAAGAAAGAAAGAAAGAAAGAAAGAAAGAAAGACACCAACCAACCGACCAACCAACCAACCAACCAACCAACCAACCAACCACCCAACAAACAAACAGGCAAATCCACCTGTATTTCAACATGATACAAAACTGAGTTTGAGTACTTTGTAAAGTCATCCAGTCATTTCATTCAAATGCATAGCGCACTCATATGACCTTTTGCAATTATGAAGGCCGAAAAACTCTTACTAAACTATAACTAACCTCTTTGTTCAAATGTAATGTTATGTAATCTCTCTTGGCATGTGTCGTCAAACCTAAGGCTGAAGAATAACAAGACGGGACAAAAGCTCTCTTTTCCGGTCTAAGTCGACGCGCCCCCTGGAAAGAGCAATCTGCGCGTACAAAGCGTTGTAGGAAGAATGAACACGCTGTTAAACTCCACTACTGTGATTTTTATCTTACTGACTGTTGTCTTTGTGCATGTAGACAGTTAAAGGAGTGGGGGTGGGCAGGGTTGGGTTGATTTAAATCAGTTGGTTCTTTTGATTTAAATCAACTTGATTTTTTAAATAGAAATCAGTGATTTAAATCATTTTAAAAAAAATTATTTTTATTCAGTTTTCACACATTTCGACATTCAGAATTCCTTTCCTTGGTTTCATAAAACAGACTAATATAATCATGCTTAAAAGTCTGCTTCCCCCCCTTTCACTGTAAAATAATACAGTATTCAATTTACTTTTTTTTCCATAATTGAAATCAGAGCTGGGTTGATTTAAATCACTTGATTTTTTTTTATCAACTTGATTTTTAAAATAAAAATCAGTGATTTAAATCACTTTCCAAAAAAGGTATTCAGTTTTTACATATTTAAACATTCAGAATTCCTTTCCTTGGTTTTATTAAACAGATATAAGGTTTAGTAGACTAATATAGCCATGCTTAAACATCTGCTTTCCCCCCTGTCACTGTAAAATAATACAGTTCTCAATCTACTTTTTTTTCATAATTGAAAACCAGGGTTTGGTTGATTTAAATCAGGTCGATTTAAATAGTTGATTAAAATTTTTTTTTAATGAACTTGATTTTAAAAAGAAAACTCAGTGATTTACATCACTTAAAAAAAGGTATTCTGTTTTTACATCTTTAAACATTCAGAATTCCTTTCCTTGGTTTTATCAAACAGATTAAGGTTTAGTAGACTAAAATTGCTTAAAAGTCTGCTTTCCCCCCTGTAAGTAGTAAAATAATACAGTATTTAATTTACTTTTTTTTAATAATTGAAATTAGCATTTTCTTTTTCTTTTTAGACAAACAGAAACGCGCGCACACACACACACACACACACACACACACACACACACACACACACACACACACACACACAGACACACACACACACAGACACATACACACACACTGTAATAAAATGCAAGTTTATCTATGCATAATTACCCCCCCCCCCACACACACACCTTTTAGACTGACATTTTCTTCATTTTTTTGTCTGTAGCCATAATTCACTGATATAGCAGATTAAGGCTTTCTAAAATTGCAGTTGCTCAAATTAATCATTAGTTAAAATAAAGGCAATGCATTTTGCACTAAAAGAACATACTTTTAGCCACCAAAAATCCCAAACTGTGTCGACATTAAAAAAAAATTAAAAAAATACGAGTTAAATTGTTAAAAATCTGATTTAAATTTTAAAAATCGATTTTTAAATTTTTTATTTAACTCCCCCAAAGTAAAAATTCGGCTCAAAATTATGGAATTTGAGTTGTAGGCATGTTTAGCTTCCTCAGCCTCTCCTACAACTATTTCATCAAATAAAACCCCCCCAAAACCGTATTTTTTCCCATACCCGTCATGTTTGTCACCGCCATTTCCTCATAAAGTCAGTATTTTTTTTTTTTAATCGGTCGTTTTCCCAAAACGCGACTTTTCTCTATACCTTTTTGAATAACTCCACCATTTTTCATCCAATCTTCCTGAAATTTTCACAGAATGAAGAAAAGATTAATACTGAAAATTTGTTTGTTGAATTTTTTTATATATAGAATCTAGAATAAATTTTTGTTGGTGGTGTCTTGAGTGTGGATTTTTACAGATCTTTGGCGAACAAGAATGCTACCTCAGGAAAAAAATTCATTAAAAATGTTCTAATTCGTTTAGGAAAAAAAAACCCAGAAATTTTTTTATCTAATGTTTGTAAACACGCAGGCAAAAAAACAAAACAATTTCCATGAGCGATAAGTGCGGTATTCATTACGTAAGACATTTCAACAAATTCCAATATGGCCGCCATAACCAAGGAAACGAAACGTTTTCTAAAATTTGATCGCGGGTTTAAAGATTCCTTACTATGCTTGTTATATGTGTGAAATTTGGTAAAATTCGGTCGAGTAATAAGCGAGATAGCCTTCAGGTCTACCACCCCTCCCCCCCCCCCCCCCCCCACTTTCACACACAAACCATTTTAGTTTTGTTTTCTCCACGACATTTTGAGTGCAGTAAGTAAGTTGAGAATTAATCTTTCAATGAATGGAAAACGGCTGTGAAGTGAACGTGTTCAGTGACATGAATGTAGATATTGGCTACAATAGGGCGGGCAAAAATTCTTTTTTGTTTTTGGTAGGTGTTTTACGGCGCTCACAACTGCATAAGGTAATATAAGCTCCCGCGACACTTTAAACATCTTCAGTTGTTAGGAAATTTTGAATTTATCTCGGGTGGCGCCGAAGCCTACTCTTATCGATTTTAAACCCCCACTTCAACTACTTGCACATGCGACCTCCGAGATTTTTCGTAATGTCCGAGAAGGCTAGGTGCAGATCTTTCCTACCAGAAGATCAGGAGTGTGGCTGAAAAACACCAATGAAACGGAGCCAAGGAGTAGCAGTAGAACGGTTGCAGAAGGAGTCAGGAGCCCAGAGGAGGGGTGCAAAGGAAGTGAAGGGTTCGGGGCAGAAAGTGGAGACGAAACCAGACGGCAGAACATTGCCGGAGAGAAGGAAAGGAGGTGAAAAGAGACTATTTTAGAGAAAAAAATGTCTCGGCCGCTACCGGGATTCGAATCCGGGACCTTTGAATGAATTGTGAACACCTAAACCTCTAGGCCACGAGAGCCCCCGTGAAAAATTCGTGGCTCAACTTTCCTCAAATATCTATTTTAAAGGGTTACCCATCCTTTTTACATCAGTTTGTATCAAGTTGTCTTAACTTAGTAATATTTCCACAACAGTCGAGGCTAGAAAAAAAAAACCCCAACCAAACCTTATCCCCCCCCCCAACGAAAAAAACAACTAAGTAACAAAAATACAAACTTTTCTTTATAAATATAAAGCAATTTAAAATAATATAAATCTCCGTTGCGCAGGAAATAGGATTGTTCCATCTTCACAGCACTTCCCGCTTCTCATACACATTTTGCATACGCAAATAGCCTACATCACAGCTCAGCAGTAGCACTTTTTAGTAGAAAAACTTTTTACAAGACATACATTTTAAAGTGAAAAAATTTGTTTGTGGCCTCCCACCGGGGCGTCATGGGACCAACACGCCCCCCCCCCCCACCACCCCTCCACGAGTCCCCAAGCCGGTGTTGGTCCCCGTGGAGACCTGTTTGGCTTGCTGTTCCTTTGTTGTTTTTGTAAATGTTCTCGACCCCACTGTTGTCAGTTTTCACGTTTGCTACAGATTGTGGCACTTTAAGCAGCCAGTTTGTGAGGCTAGTTACACACAAGCGCCCGACACCGACGAACACCAACGGTTAGATGGTCAACCCGAAAGAAATAATTTTCGGTTGAAGCCTGCACCATTGAAAACGTCCGTCGGGCTCAGGGTAAATAATTGTCACGGTATTTTACTTAGAATTACATAATCGTTTTTTCTCGCTTTGACACCAAGCGTGTCTCATTCTTTCTCGCCGAAAATATTCCTTGAATCTATCAATGTCTTTCAGAAGTTGAAGAAACAGATGACGGATTTCGCCGAGCGATTCCCATTTCCTCATGAGTGGATGGGCTTCAAAACGTCTTCTTCTCCGCAGACATAACATATAACAATAACAAGTTTCTTAGTGCGCAGACACAGTGGCCGCAGCTGCAGCGATGCACTTTAAAGTTACTCGCCGCGTCTGTTCCGACTTTTCTTCTAGCAAACACAGTGGCTGCGTCGTTCGGTTCAGTCGGTTCATTCAGCAACGTGTCAGTCAATGAGGATGGTTAAAGAGGTTCTTCAATCGTTGATGCTTTCATGGCTCCATAACAGGAGACGATCACGGCGTAGATATTGGGTACATAGAATCAATAAAAAGAGAGACACATCTTGGTGAATACCATCACTTGATGACAGAAATCCTTTCAGACGAAGAAAAATACCTGAAATATTTCTGGATGAGACCCTCCACATTTCAGCTCTTGTTGGACAAAACTGGACCCTACATAGAGAAGCGAACTACCAATTTCCGGAAACCCCTGTCAGCAAAAGAGCGGTTGGATTTGGAAAAAGACTGCTTGCTGACAAGCTGGATTTACCACAGGATACAGACAGTGACACAACCCTCCCATTTGCATTCGTAGCAGATGATGCATTTCCATTGAGACTAAATTTGATGAAGCTATTTCCAAAAATACAATTAACTCATGAGAAGAGCTTTTCTATTATCGCCTATCACGTGCGAGGAATTCAGTTAAATGCTCTGTAACGAATCTAGATCTAGATATTCTGTAGGCACTAACCTGTTAGGTCTCTTGATGAGGTGTACCCAGAATGTGTTGTTCACGGCGTGACAGCTCAGGGGGAAGTGAAGTTTCCCTCCAAAGTTAGGTACCGCTTCCAGGTCAGCTCCAGCAATCAGCAGTGGTGTGCATTGGCGTATTTATTATTCAATAATTACACTATTACATGACTCCTCCCCCCTAGAACTATGCACGTTGTGATTTTTAATGGAGATTAAAGGTCCAGGCGCTCAGGGGCGCGAATGTTTCGCCCCGAGCGAGTTGTCCTGGGTTGTCGCGGTGAAGCTCCTGGATCTTCTATGCGCTGACATGAGGTGTCTCTGGGTCATCAACTGCTCCTGGAAACTCCTCAATGTCAGGTGTCTCTTCGTCACAAAGATCAGGTTTTTGTTTGTTTGCTTCAGTTGTAGAACGACGTATATGTTTCCTGTACATTTTACCATTTTCGTTCTGGACAACATAGGATCTTTTACGATTCTCTTTCCACACTCTCGCAGGCCACCATTCCTTGGTGCCCGGCTGTGGCTTAATTCTGACCTCGTCCCCTGTAGTCAGGGCCGGAAGGGGCTTTGCAATTCTATTTGCAATAGAATTTTTGCTTCTTCTTCTCCCTTTCAAAGTGTGTTCTGACAGCCTTTCTGTCCACTGGATTCGGCTGGAGCAATTCACGTGTGGTTGGTACTTTGTTTCTAGGTCGACGTCCAAAAAGCAATTGTGCTGGTGACAGACCAAGGCCCTCCAGAGTAGTACTGTTGTAATCCAACACGGTCAGGTGTTTGTTGCTCCCTTGTTCCAAAGGCGCTTGACAGTTTGAACACCTCTTTCAGCGAGGCCGTTTGCCTGTTGATAATGCGGCGACACTGGCTCATGTGAAATTGCTAGATTGTCGCAGAAAGTCTTAAACTGCAGGGATAGGAACTGGGTGCCACAGTCAGTACTTATAACTTCTGGAATGCCATGGACACTAATAATTTGTAGCATAGTGTTCACCACAGTTGAGGCACACATGTTGGCCAGCTTGTTGACTAAGATAAAACGGGAATAAAGGTGAACTGTAATCAGGTATTGCTCTCCTGCTGTTTAAAAAATGTCACAAGCTATCTCCTGAAACTTTTCATAATTCCTAAGTGAGACTCGTGCACTAGTCTTATGATGTAGCGTATGAGGCTGGGAGGGACAGTGATGCGGTTACCTTTGAGAATGACGCCGTCGACAACTGTGAGATCAGCTCGGGCATCCCAATATGGTTGGACCTGAAGAGGGACATTTGAACGATTAGGGGGCCATCCCTTGAGGATAGTGGTGAGCAAATCTGCAAGCTGAGCTTCAGTAGCTCGTCTTATCTCTTTGTACTTGTTTTCAGTTATTGAAAGCAGCTTTCTAACATCCACACAGTGAATGTTTGAGATGTCCTCCTTTTGGATAAGTAGATAGGCACGAGACAGTGTATCTGGAAGTTGCATTGTCGTTCCTTTGCTGTAAGTAACAATGAAATCATACCACTGTAAGGCCAAAATCATCCTCTGCAATCTCATTGAAACCTGAGGTAGGGACTTCCGAAAAATCATTTCCGAGGGTTTGTGATTATTTGAGACTGTTGTATGTTTCCCAAATATGAAGCAGTGGAATTCCTTACAGGCGAAGACTATTGAAAGCATTTCTTTCTCAATCTGTGCGTATCACGTCTCTGTGTCTGTAAGTGCTCTTGAAGCATACGCAATGGGACGACCATCTTGGAGAAGCACTGCACCGAGTCCTGTACTGGATGAATCGCATTGGATTTGTGTGTCTTTGTTGACATCGTAGAGGGAAAGCACTGAACAGCTTGTGCACATTTCTTTCAGCTTCTGAAAAGATTCTTCTTGTAATTTCAACCAGGTGAAGGATGTGTCCTCTCTCAGCAGTTCCCGTAAGGCTGCACTATGAGTGCTCAAATCAGGTAAACATTTATCCAAGTAGGTCACGAATCCGAGGAATCGCTTAACATCCGCTTTGTTTGTAGGGGCAGGCATGTTCACGACAGCTTCTATTTTTGCTGGGTCTGGTTTTAATCCTTCTTTTGAAATGATATGACCTACATAGATGACCTGTGGTTGGCGCAGCTTTGTTTTTTCAAGGTTAAGTCTCAGATTGAATTTTGTGGCTCTCTCCATTACCTGCCGAATTATAGCATCATGATGCTCTGTGTTCCTGTCATTGATGAGAATGTCATCTATCACTGCAAATGCACCTTCTATGCCCTCCAACACACTGTTCATTATCCTTTGATAGACTTTGTGGGCACAGCTTACTCCAAATGGAAGGCGTAGCCAGCGGTATCTGCCTATGGGTGTATTGAAAGTAGTGAGGTAAGATGGTGGTTCATCCAACTTAATCTGCATGAATCCATTTTTGGCGTCTAATGTAGAAAAAACAGTAGCACCAGGAATTTCTGAAGCGATCTCCTCGATTGTTTTCATGGGGTAGTGTTCTCTCTGAATTGCTTTATTAAGGTCCGATGGGTCTAGGCACACTTGAACTTTGTCTCCTCGCAGAGCGACGGTCATGCTACTGACCCATTCAGTAGGTTCATCCACCCTTGTTATGTGGCTTTCTTGTTCCATCTCTAAGTTTTTCTACTATCTTCTTCTTGAGAGCCACTGGCTGCTTCCTTGGGGCGTGAACAACTCCTTTTGCGCCGGGTTTCAGCTTTATTTGGTATTCCCTGGCAGGGTGCCGCCTGTTCCACAAATTTAAGGAAACTCAGTTGTTAACTTATCTGAATCTACTGAGGAAAGCCGTACTAACAGCCCTAATTTATCGGCTGACGCACCTGTAATAACATTTTCCTGCTTAAGATTGACCATTTCAAATGTCTCCCGGATGCTTGAACCTTTGTGAGTCATATTCAGGATGGTCGAACCCACAGGTTTAATGAGATGGTTGGAGTACGTCTTTAAGGTTCGATTTGAATCCTTTAGCTCAGCTTTGTGGGAAATCTTTTGAAAAGAGACAACAGTTAGGGTGTTGCACTTTGCTCCAGTGTCTATTTTGAACTCCAACTCCTGACTGTAAACTTGTAACTTTTGGCTCCACTTGTCAGAAATTCTCTTTCTGTTAGCATCAGTGTTTGCGTAAATTGCTAAAACTTCCTCACCTGATGAAGAATCTTTGTCTTCCTCAGTGACTTCCAATAGCTTTAAATCCCTGAGCCGTTTCATACACACTCGAGCCCAATGGTTTTCCTTGTTACAGTACGAGCAAGATGTGCCATTTGCAGGGCATCTTCCTTTTGTGCGGCTGTGGTTTGTGCCACATCGATTACATTCGCTAGAATTAGATGAGAATTTGCTCGTTCTAGATATAGCTGTCATCATAGGCCTACCCTTGTTGGACGCAAGATGTTGCTTGGACGACTTTGCCTGGATCTCATGTAGATCTACTTGGCTAGGAGAACATGAAAGTAGTGTTGAGTCTTCCTCTTGGCCTCGTACGATGCGTACTTGGTTTTTTTTAAAGTTTCATATTGTTGACAAATGCTGATTGCCTGATCTGTGTAGTCACAATCCATTATTGTCAGCCTGAGATCAGTTATGAACATGTCAAAACTCTCACTTGGCAGTTGATTTTTTTTTCTTTAGGTTGTGACGAGCAATTCGTTTGTTCTTTCTTGGCCTCACGTAGGCCTCAAAACGTGCAAGTCCTGTAGACTTCTCAACCCTGAGCGCCTATCCACGTGCCTGGCCAACCTGCTTTTTGTTTAGGTGTAAGACACACACACTCCCCCCCCCTCTCTCTCTCTCTCTCTCTCTCTCTCTCTCTCTCTCTCTCTCTCTCTCTCTCCCTCTATCTCTCTATCTCTCTCTCTCTCTCTCTCTCGCTCTCTCTCTGTCTCTCTCAAAGGGGTCCTGCAAAAACGAAGTCCGTGTGGTCTTTGAATCTAATGAATTCCTTGTAAAGATCTGGATCTCCCCAATCCAAGGCAGGGTGTTCAAAAACTGGTCATTATGATCCAACTTCTGACACCATGTAATGAATTTAGATCTAGATAATCTGTAGGCCCTAACCTGTTAGGTCTCTTGATGAGGTGTACCCAGAATGTGTTGTTCATGGCGTGACAGCTCAGGGGGAAGTGAAGTTTCCCTCCAAAGTTAGGTACAGCTTCCGGGTCAGCTCCAGCAATCAGCAGTGGTGTGCATTCGCGTATTTCTTATTCAATAACTACATTATTACATGATAGCTCTTTTGGTGAGATTCCCCAAATGTGGTGTATACTCCTGCACCAAATGGATGAAAAGCCAGAGTCGGCAGCAAATGCAGTCAAGGCCATCACAGTGCTCCAGAATGTCATTATCATGCAAGAACCTGGAAGATCGGTGCTACGGCACATTGAGGATGACGTGGTTGAGTCATGAGCAGGCTAACCAACGTTCGACAGACTAGAAGTTATAAGGAGCAGAGCTACCAAAAGTGGGATGGAAGTCAGAAATGCTTTCATGGGATATTTCTCGTCACCGAAGGGTGCATTGCCATGGCAAAACAGTAAATGCTATAACGTCTGATCAGTCCACACTCTCACTTAAAAAGAGTTATCATTGCATCTCTTTTAATTAGATAAAGTAGGCATATGGTTTGAAACAAGTATACATGTTGTACAGTGTACATACGTTCAGGCAGACAGACAGACAGACAGACAGACAGACAGACAGACAGGCAGACAGACAGACAGACAGACAGACAGACAGACAGAAAGAAAGAAAGAAAAGTTCTTACCATTGCATCCAACTTCGTTGGCTACTTTCTTCCATTCGGCCCATGTCATGGCCCTGTTGCAGTAGTTTTGATCTGCTTTGTCATGAAGACATCTTCTTTTTTTCAACTGAGTGTATTAATGCCTCCGACTCCATTTTTAGTCAAAATGCAACAATTCACTATGACTACACACTACCGACACTAGACAATCACGCCACAACAGTTCAGCCGCACAGCAGACGCTCGAAATTTTATTTCAACAGCAAGTGCACACGCTGAACTTTTTCTGCTCCGTCCAGCGCTACGTCTGCTCCTCGCCCACTGTAGCACCGTGCATTCAATCCTTCGTTAATAAAATTTGGCGATGCAACTTTTTCGGAGAAAGACGTCGCAACCGAAAAAGAAGCGTCGGAGAAGCGTGCACTGTGTGTGAGGCCTTACGTCGGTTCTGCCAAACCATTTTGTTCTGAGTTCGAAAAACGACCGTCAGTAGTATGGTGGTATGGTGGTATGGTGGTATGGTGGTATGATGGTATGGTGGTATGGTGGTATGATGGTATGGTGGTATGGTGGTATGATGGTATGGTGGTATGGTGGTATGATGGTATGGTGGTATTATGGTGGTATGGTGGTATGATGGTATGGTGGTATTATGGTTGTATGGTGGTCTGGTGGTATGTAGTATGTTTTTTTTTTCTTCTGACCCTGCCCATTTCTGTCAACTTACACCTTTGTGTTAAGTAGTTGCAACAAAATGTGCGGCATTCTGGATTTTAAAATTAACTTTTAATAATTAATTACATTTTTTCTGACGCCACATAATATATGAAATGTTTTATGTATACTCAGAGGCAAAAGAAAAGCGAATAACTAAGATATGAATAAAACACACCACACTCAACAATGATTTGTCATGACGTGTAGATGAAATTTTAATTCATTCAATTTAAACAGCCATGGCGCTGTCAATAGGTGGCTGTTTTAGCTTAACCTTACTGTGTTATTTCGGTGACTTTGACCTTGGGATAGAAAGTCAGTGTCGTGTGTGACCTCTGTTGGCTGCAATGACGGCTCTGCATCTTCTACCCATATAGCTTCCGAGAGCATTCATTATATTTGTCGACCTGGGATCTCTACCCACCCCACGCGATGGCTGGAGCCAATTGAAGAAGTGTCTATGGTGGTTGCTGCTGGTTGAGCTGCCTCTGGATAGCGTCCGGTAGTGCTGCACGAAAATTTCATGTGCAAGTCCTAAAATTGCTGCTAGGTTTAGGTCTATATAGAGCAGTCAAAAATTCGTGTCACAACGTATCCTCAATTATCTCTTTAGTGTGTGAATCAATGTCATCAATACTTTGCACAGCTGTTTGTATCAATGTGTCTTAACTTAATCATATTTTTTATCTCTTAATAAATTTATATAAAATAAACTTTACAAATCTCCGTCACAAGGAAAATGGTATTGTTCACAGCACTCCCCGCTTATCACATACATTTTGCATACTAATGGCCGACATCACAGCTCGCCAATGTCACTTTTTAGAGGCAAAACTTGTTACGAGAAATTAATTTTATAGTGAACAATTTTTTCACTTAAGGTTCTTAAAACATGCGTCTGTTAAGCATACTATGGCGATTAGAAGAAAAAAAATATAACGGACTTTTGAAACCGATATTGTCCCAATTGTAAATCTTTTTTAAAAATTGTAGAAACCCCCCGCAGGGATTTTAAATAAGTATTTATATTATGCGATTTTCTAGAATACAGCTAGCAGGTGTTTACAAGAGTATAGATCTGTTAAGATAATTTAACAAGTCATTGTGCAATACAAAGAGACTTTTTGTTCAACAGTTCACGAAATATTTGACAATGAGTTGCCCCACGAATTTTCGACCGCACTATTATGTGTGAAGTGCATAGTTTGTAGCTCGTTTTTATTACCACGTCATGCGAAACGGACACAGAAGCATTGATTCGTACGGTTGAAAAATGAAAATGCCTTTATGACAATGGAAATGAAAACAACAGCTTCGTAGTATATCGTCCATTAAATGATGGTACTCTCCACACATCTCGTCTTTGATTTATTCTATGCACCAATACACAAATATCGACACCGAGCATGTCGCCACTCATGCAACCATGGTAACGGCAACCACTGAAAAACACATTCTTCGTCCCTTGACCTGGATCTACACTCAACTTATAATGACTGAAAGACGCTTCCACTGCGTTCGCATAAGGCATCTTTTGAGCGTCGCGTTACCAAATTATCAAAAAGATGCGCCTAAAATCCAGCAAGACGCATCCACTCAGTCTGTACACTAACAGTGTCCCCGACAGTTCGGCACGTTTGCACGAAGTCTCATACTATGGTAGTTAGTTCCAGTAGAACACGGTTCGGGACTTTTGGTTCCAGAAGAACAATCCCGGTGTAGGCGAGTTCCCGCTATAAGAATGCAAAGGGGAATTACAGAACATGTTATATACAACCTCATGATTATTCCCCTTTCATATCAATAAAATTTGCGCTTTAGACAAGTCTTCCTTTTATTATCAACTTCTTGATTATCTTGGCCTTAAATTTGAATGACAAGCATTTCCTTTAGTCTTTGTTGGAAGCCATCAATTCCTCGGTCTTGTTGCTTGTGCTCTCTATCGTACCGGTAGGCCTACTGTAGAACTGTTGAAGTGGATACATGTGTGGATCGCAATTCAATGAATCAGGAATCTCACAGGGTCTCCTCTTCTTTTACTTTTTGGCCTAGACTAGGACTTGGACTATGGCCTATACGCTCTCATACTGAGCGTCAAAGTCTAAGCAACGACACATCACTTTTTGAGTGGCTCTCGTCTCTCTCTCTCTCTCTCTCTCTCTCTCTCTCTCTCTCTG
>NW_004797839.1:298852-313160 GCF_000002075.1 Aplysia californica
GACACACACACACACACACACACACACACACACACACACACACACACACCACTTTCAGTTCAAGAGTGTCCCTAACCTATGACCAGGTTGAGAAGTCTCCCAACATGGCAGGAACCACATGAGATAACATGCCCCACCTGCCAGGTCAGGCACCTTACAACGTTACTTTGCTGGAAGTCAAACGTTTTATTTTTTTTTTGTTGGACATTTTTAAAAAGTTGCTTTTTTGGAAATCTTGCCTTTATTTCAGGACATACAGAGGTCCGTTGTCCATATCTACTCCCTCGCCGCCACCCCTACACATGCATCCACCGTCCCACAAGATGACTAAGTCGAAATACAGGGTGATCGAAAAAAAAACCTTAAAAAAAACTGTACAACTTTTTGGGTAATATTTTCCTTCTCACAGAAGTTTTGAGTTTCAAATTTGTAAACAACATTTTGGAAGTCAAAAGGAATTTGTTTGATATTCATTTTAGATAAATCCATAGAATAGTTTTGCTCTACATAATGCGTAAAAAAAACCCAACCCATTTTCAGCTTGGTCCCAATTTTTGTAACATGACGCACTAGTTCGCATTAAGCCAACTTACCTCTAAAAAGGGTGCGGAGGCGGAGTGGTTAGTGCGCTCGTCTCCGAAGCGGAAAGTCCCGGTTCGAGCTATTTTTCTGACACAGATTTTGTTCGCCCCCTCCTGCCCACTCAGCAGGAATGGATACCTAACTTCGAGTTGGGGGAGTAAAGGTGGCGTGGAAAGGAACTGGCCGCTCTACTACAATATTATGCTGAAGGCCCAGGAAGTTGTCTCACTAAACAGGCAATCCCCAAAGTCCGGCCCGGATGCTGGAACAACTTTACTTTTACCACAAAAAATCCCAACGATTGTGCCATACTGCAAACTGCAGTAGTATAACAGGCGAACAGAAGTTTGCAGACAGTTTTTATCAAGTTTCTTTTGCCTACTGAGATCATGGTTACAATCAGTAAAGAGCAGAGAGCTTTTTGTATTGAACATTTCCCCACCAACTCATTTTGTTAGTTTCGCACATGGTACCGAAATAATGTTTAAGTGCCCTTAAGGGCTTCGTTGATGGAAATGGTCCATCAGTCAGGACCTGTAGAGAATCACAACTAAAAATTCCTAGACAAAACGACCACTGCAGATCAAACGCACACCATTCGCAATTTTTTAAACGTCACCATGGTGTAGAATTCAGTAGATGAGCCATATGAGACGTCCTTCCGTAGACAATGCCTGCAGCAAGGACTTTCCTACATCTCAACAGTCCGAATTCTCAAGGTATATCTTCATCTACGACCATATTCTCGTCCGCGAAGCTATATTATCAGAGGATTGCGATGAGTTCATGATTCCTCAGTCGTTTGAAAAACGTGAACATTTCGTCTATGACATTTGGTACCTTTGCAAAGCCCATATTTACCTTTCAGGTTTATATCATCTCCACAAACGCTTTTTACTTGGTCGACCACGTACCACCCCCCCCACCCCCCAGTTGTCTCTAAAAACAGCTCTATACTGTAAGATGTATCGTGAGTGTGGCGTTGAGTACTCATGGCTGAGTGGATCCTTGTGTTTGGCGACCACTGAACATTACGATCGAATGTGTCGAGTCCAAAGGAGGACATATGTGAGGCAGCGTGGTGGAATCAGGCTCTCGTCAATTTTTGGGCATGTAGAGTCATTGGTATCATCTTAAAGCTTGTTCACTTGTCTTTATTTGGATGGAACAAATATCCATTTATTTTGAATACAAATCGAGATATTTGCGAATGAAGGAGATGGGGTCACCTGTTTTCAGAGGTGAAATTAGTGAGAAAATGGCTAACAAATATTAGTTATTTCCTTAGCTCAAGAGTCCATGGGAACTGAAAGTTTACATTTTTTGTGCCTTTAATCGACGTTTTTCAGAAAAATCCACACAGGAATGAGTTCTCTAATGGGCATGAAAGGTGTTGAGTAAAAAAAAAATGTTATAAAAATTCACAAACCTGTGGAAAAATGCAAGTTTCTTCACTTTGATTATTTTGACGAGAGCCTGATTCCACCACACTTCATCACATATTATAAACAATTGGTTCTCAGAATTCCAGAATTTAAAAATAATATTATTTTTTAAAAAACTCTGTAGAAGAAAAGAAAAGTTTAAGGTAACAGGGATGGGAAAATTACATGTTTAAAATGAGAGGAAAGTGACACCCCCCTCCCCCCAACCCACCCCCAGTGATTTCATGATTTTCCTTACAAGATCTTTTAAATTGGTGCATTTTGCATTTTTAGGTAGCCAATTTTGTTTTCGAAAATGAATTCATTCTTTGTGAATTTTATGTCAGACAAAATCCTTTTGAATGAATTTATGCATAATATTCCAAATTACAGCATTCTAGTACAAATTTTGTGCGAGATATTAAGAAAAAAAAGTTGTACAGTTTTTTGGGGGATCATCCTTTAGGTAAAAGAGGGAGTCCTTTAGAGGGTTTTATTTTGTTTTGGTAAGTGTTTTACGGTGTTCGTAACTGCATAGGGTCATATGAGGACGCGGTACAAATTAAACATTTTCAGTATTGTAGGAATTTTGAAATTTGCACAGGTGGCGGCTGAAGCCTACTTTTATCAATTTTAAGACCATCAAAGGATCTTTAACCTGCGCAACTTGCACATGAGTTCTTTGCCTCTGTTCGGGAAGGCTTGGTGTTAGATCTTACTTACCATAAGATCAAAGGTGTTGCTAAAAGACAGCAGTAAGAAGGAACCAATGAGTAACAGTAGGAAGGCTACAGAAAGAATCAGGAGTCCAAAGGAGGGGGCAAAGGGGAGGGGGGGAGATGGTAGAAATTGGGGACGATCGCTGACGACAGATCGGAGTTCGAGAGCCGGAAAGAAGGTGAAAGGAGAACATTTTAGAGAAGAAAATGTTCTGCCACTATCAGGTTTCGAACTGGGGACCTCTTGACCACGAGGGCACCCCCAGTCCTTAGGAGTGCTGGTACTCCACAGTTAGTGATACCTCTGTTGTGGTTAATTAAAATAAGTAAGTACCAAAATATTTGCATTTTTTTGCGTATCTACGTGTATGATATTTATTGTACACTCACCAACGCACAGTTTAGACTCAAATAATGTCAATAGAACGTGCCCTAGAAGTTCAGAAAGATCTTCATTTATGATTTATAGACTACATCAAGGCATTCAACAAAGTTAGGCACGACAAGATCATCAACATGCTGGAAGTCCTCAATATTGACGGGAACGACTTAAGGATTATTAAGAACGTGTACTGGGATCAAACTGCTGCAATGAGAATAGAAAACGACATCAGCGAATCTTACTACTAATGGAGCTAAGCCCAAATTTTGCGAACAGTATATTCTTGAAACGTAGTGTTGCACTATTGTATTTTCATTAAGATCAAATGTGTAAGAAGAAAGTCCATTTTAAGTAAAAATCCTTTGTAGCGATAGCCACCATTTGCTTCGACATTGTATATTTACTGCGGACTGCCGACAGCGCCGAAGGATATTTTGTGTGTGTTCAGTTAAATAGGTTTACCGGAATTCCCGGTTTCGGTCTCTCGCCTTTGATCGTCTTCTCACAGCGGGTTTTTGAGCGCTCATAGATGAAAGAAGAAGAAGAAGAAGAAGAAGAAGAAGAAGAAGAAGAAGAAGAAGAAGAAGAAGAAGAAGAAGAAGAAGAAGAAGAAGAAGAAGAAGAAGAAGAAGAAGAAGAAGAAGGAGTAGGAGGAGGAGGAGGAGGAGGAGGAGGAGGAGGAGGAGGAGGAGGAGGAGGAGGAGGAGGAGGAGGAGGAGGAGGAGGAGATCTAGATGGAGGAGGAGGAGAAATGAAGAAGAAGAAGAAGAAAAAGAAGAAGAAGAAGAAAAAGAAGGAGGAGACGGAGGAGGAGGAGGAGGAGGGAGGGAGGGAGGGAGGAAGAAGAAGAAGAAGAAAAAAAGGAAGAAGAAGAATAAGGAGGAGGAGGAGGGAGGGAGGAAGAAGAAGGAGCAGGAGCAGGAGGAATTAGAGGAGGAGGAGGGGAGGAGGAGGGAGAAGAAGAAGAAGAAAAAGAAAAAGAAGAAGGAGGAGGAGGAATTAGAGGAGGCGAAGAAGAAGAAGGTATTGAAAGTAAATTTCTCCTGTGGTGGATTTAGCGCACATGAATACATGGATTCATTCAAGGTAAAATATTTAAGTTTTGTTTTTTTCCTGTTTTCAGTCTTTTTGCCTCTCCTTAACTTTCCTAGCACTTCTTCATTATTATTCCGTTCGTAGAACGGGCACTTTTACTAGTACATACAAATTAAAAGAGGAGTCAGAGAAGGATTATAAATTTCTCCTGACTTGTTCTCCCTGTATAGTGAAAATATCATGAGACACATAGAAGAATTAATGCCAGGTGTCTCGATAGGGGGACATAATATAAACAATCTAAGATATGCAGACGACACAGTCCTATTAGCAGAAGATGAAGAACACCGACAGGATCTATTAAATGTAATCGTACAAGAGAGTAACACCATGGGCCATGGGATTAAGCCTAAATATCAAGAAAACCGAAACAATGGTGTTAGGCAGAAAAACTCCAACCCCAACATGAAATATCAAATCAATGATACCACCCTCAAGCAAGTACAACTTTTTAAATATTTGGGTTCATTATATCATCAGATGAGAGATGTCACTCCGAAATTAAAAGCTGCATTTGCCAAGCAAAAGCAACCTTCCACAAAATGAAACAGACACTCACAAACATCAATCTGTCACTGGAAACGAGAAAGAGAGTACTGAAAGGTTACATCAAGCCAATCCTATTATGCGGGTGCGAAGCATGGACAATCAATAAACAGCTGGAAAGAACAATTGTGGCGACAGAGTTGTGGTTCATAAGACGCAATCTACGTATCCCATGGACAGTGAGAAAAACAAATAAAGAAGTTTTGGTTGAAGCAAATTGTAAAAGACAGGTTATGACGAATAAAAGAAAGTGAAAGGCAAATTTCTTCAGACACACAATGCGGAAAGAAGCATCGGAGAATATTGTAACAAAAGGCACGTTTGAAGGAAAGAGAGGCAGAGGAAGACAGAGGGAAAAGATAATTGACTAGATGACAACATGGCTAGGAGTAGCAAGAACGATAGACACCATTGCTGCAGCGCAAGACAGAGTGAAGTGGAGGTCCATGATCGCCCACGCCTGTCGCCAAGGCACTGGTTTATGATGAAAGTCAAGCAAGTGTCAGTAACACGGGGTTTAGATTGGTGGTCACTGGGGTGAGTTCTTGAGCAAGACACGACAACCCCAGCTCATAATACAGGGCGTGCACAGTCTCGACCGACAATGGCATGTTTGTAGACTGTTCTGTATTTAGTAAAATATTGCGTATTTGTGTATGTATGTATGCATGTATTTATATATGTACGTATTTATATTTATGTATTTATATATCTATATGTATATTTGCCATTGTAAACCAAAGTGCCCTTCTGTGACAGATAAAAGTGTAATTTATTTTATTATTTTATGTATACATAAAGGCACGCTTACACACATAAGGTACAATGTTAGGTATCATGTATGGCATATGTATACTATTTAATACTTTGATAAAACATTAATAATGACTCATTTCACAATTGTGCTGTTAAAAATTCGTGGCGCAACTTATTGTCAAATATCTCCGTAACTATGGAACATAAACTCTCCAGCTTTTGCATAGTGATTTGTATGAATTTGCAGATTGATATTTTTGTAAACACCTATTAGCTCTCTTCTAGAAATTTCCTTAATAATTACTAATTTAAAAAAATCCCGGTGGGTGGTTCCTATTGATTTTAAAAGGTTTACAGTTGGTACAATAACGTTAATTAAAAGCAATTCCGTCATTTTTTTCTAATCGCGAGATTATCTTTATTGAACGTGTTTTGAGAGTGCGAAAAAGTGTTCACTATAAAATTAATTTCTTATGAATAGTTTTGCCACTAAAAGGTGTCATAGGTGACCTGAGACGTAAGCCATATGCGTACGCAAAATGTACGTGAAAAACAGGAAGTGCTGGGAACAATTTCAGTTGCCGCGAGAATGAAATTTGTAGTATTTTATATAAATTATAGAAGACAAGTTTTTAAAATCTAGCCTGAATCGTTGTGGAAAATAATTAAGTTAAAACAAATTGATACAATATGCTGTGCAAAATATGGGCGACATTGATTCCCTTGTTAAAAAGATATTTGAGGAAAAGTTGCGCCACGAATTACAATAGAAATGACCATTATTCTCAGATATTTTTCTCTGTTCTATTTCTTAAGTAAAAAGTCACTGTTTGTGATCCTCTTTGTGTTAATGCATTCATTTTACAAAGGGGAGCTCCATTTACCATGAGGAATTCATGCCACTTGATTCAGGACAAAATCCTAAAACATAGGGGAAACATGAGAAATCTTTACTTAAAAAGGGGGGCGGGGGTACACCTGAGGCTATCTGGCTTCTTAGACTTAGAGTGTCGCATTTACCAAATTTCACACATATAACAAGTTGTACCGACAGCATAATACATGCAGGCTCTCTCTCACACACACATATACACACACACACACACTCTCTCTCTCTCTCTCTCTCTCTCTCTCTCTCTCTCTCTCTCTCTCTCTCTCTCACACACACACACACCCACACACACACACACAAACATACATAAACACACACATATACGTACACATATCTACACACACACACACGCGCGCGCGCGCACACACACACACACACACACACACACACACACACACACACACACTGTCACACACACAGCCATCGTGTCAACGCCGCGGAGTGAGTCATCGCTCACTGTTGTAATATTATTATAAATGTGTTGTCTTTTTAATTCTTCGCCTTCATTTTGTCCTACGTTGAAGAAGGTTGTGTTGGTGTCATTTCCTTCGCTCTACATTGATGACCCCGACACTTCTTACGGAATAGGAGTTTTATTTCACATTGAAGGTAAGCCAAGTAACAAATGAACTCCCTACGTTTTGGACTTAAAGCCCTCTTGCTTGGTTTGCCCAGGCCGAGGTTTAATTTCTCTTCGTGGCATTGTCAACGACGAGACAAAGTACTAGATATTTAGCTTGCTGTATCAGCACTTAACAACGCTTCGGCATGTTGAGCCCTTTCCATCTTTACAAACTCTTCTGACTCGGAGAAGTACTCTGTCATTAAAAACTTCTTTTCTTCTGCTCATGGTCTATTAGACAATGAGAGAGCTGCCCCCTTACTTAACACCACGGGGTTAGGTGACATGAAACCATCTAAACTGATGGACAAAATGCTTGTGCTGTTAGGAGACCACAAACCTTGCTTTCTTTTCAAATACATCTTCATACAGCAGCTACCCAGTCAAATCCGTAGCCCTCTGGCTAACAGCTCTACTTCTGATTACCGACTGGAAGCAAGGAAGTAGATAATATTTCCTAGCCGGGACCTGCACGCAGACTTTTTCCATCAATGGACAAACACAATCCACATCTGCGAACTCATCGTCTAAATCCACATCATCTTCACCTTCATCAAGGCTGATCTGTTTCTATCATCAGAAGTTCGGAAGTGAGCAAAAAAGAGCACTGCACCTTGTTACTTTCAACCGACACCCGCCCAGGGAAACGGAGGACGGGGCCAACAGTAGCGTCCCCTGTTGGTTCCCCAAAACTCTCATCAGTTGTAACTGACAACAGAACGGGAAGATGTTTTCTTATCGGCACAGGGGACCAGGTTTCTGTTATACCAGCTACGTGGTGCGACAAACAATCAGGAGTTTGCAAAGAAACACTTAGAGGTGCTAATGGTTCTAACATTTCTACATTCGGCGCACACAACACGTCCATAACCCTTAACAGTCGACTCTACTCTGTTCGTCTAATTACAGCTGATGAACAACGTTCCCTCATTGGTGCAGCTGCGTCGCCACAACCATATAGTGGACGTACGAGGTCAACACCTGTTCGAAGCAGGCACTTATTCATCTGTTCCCTGCTCTGTCTACCAAGTCTATTTTGTTGACCTTGCCCAAATCACTACAAACGCCAACTCATTTTGAAAAATCCTCAAGGTTTTTCCAGATATCCTGCTCCCCACCTTTTCCTCCTTCTTCAGATACTAAACACGGCTACAACACCACTTATCAACTGCGGGTCGTCCAGTCTACCCCCATGCTAGACGTTTAGACCCACCCAAACTGGAAATCGTAAAAAGAGTTCGGAGACACGAAAAGAATGTGTATTGTCAGAAGATCGAATAGCCCATGTGCATCACCCCTTCAAATGGTCCGGAACCCAACGGCGGATGGAAACCTTGTTGAGACTTTCGCCCTCAATGATTTAACAACTCCTGACCGGCACCCATTTCCCCACATCCACGACTTTGCTGCAAATCTCACAGGAAAGGCTATATTCTCCTAGACAGATTTAGAGCGTAGCTATCACAAAATTCCAATTACACTGAACGATGTGCCAAAGGCAGCTGTTATTACACCGTTTGGTTTGTGCGGTTTTTAACGTATGCCTCTTGGCCTAAAAAACGCGGCGCAAACATTCCAGCGACTTATTTTCACCACTACGTCAATGATATCATCATTGCAAGCTCTTCAGAAAAGGAACATAATATAAATGATATTTGTGAGGTCTGCAAACGGATTTTGGTTTGGTCGTACATTTTGAAAAGTATTAATTAGGAGTTTCTACTATAAAGTTTCTTGGTCATCAGATTTCAAAAGATGGAACAATTCCCCTACCTTCAAAAGTAAACGTTATAACTGATTTTCCACAGCCATCTACTGTCAGAGGGTTGCAGGTACTCTTAGGTATGAGTAATTTCTACCATCGGTTTTTACCTCGCTCAGCGACAATCCTCAAACCTTTTTACACTGCACTAAAATCAGCAAAACCAAGACAGCCGCGCATATGGTCAAACAAGATGATACAAGCGTTCACCTCCTGTAAAATGACGTTCAGCAAATTGCTGTTTCCATCACAAATCCACATCACAACGCTCCCATCACACTGGCCACTGATGCTTCTCGTTCTGCCGTTGGTGCAGTATTAGAACAATTTGTCAAGGGTTTATGGCAGCCACTCGCATTTTTCAGTCGCCAGTTGCGCCCAACCGAACTAAGCTACAGTGTTTTTGATCATGAGTTTCTCGCACTTTATCTAGCCATTCGTCATTTTAGAATAATGCGAGAAGGCAGAGATTTCTCAGCTTACACAGGTCACAAACCATTGGTTTAGGCCATGGAAAAATCATCAGAACCTTGGACTGCACGGAAACAACGTCATCTCTCCTATATTTCCGAATTTACAATAGACATACGGCATGAGTCTGGTAAAGACAACGTGGTGTCAGATTGTCTCCTCCGGCCAACTCTCAACAATGTATCGTTAGGGATTATGCGGAAATGGCTCAACCATCGGGCAAGGAAATTCAAGCACATCTGACAGCATTGACAGCTCTGAAGAATGTACCAATAACACTACCAGACTCTAACCCAGAACGACAGATAATGTGTGATGTGTTCACGGGACGTGCACGTCCTATTGTTCTTCTCGCTTTCCGTCGACAAATGTTCGACTCCATTCATGGCCTCTGTCACCTAGTAATAAGACCCACTCGTCGTCTTATTACTGAAATATTTGTTTGGCACGGTCTAAACAAACAAGTCAACCAATGGTCGAAAGAATACCTCTATTGTCAAGCATCAAAAATACAAAGTCACACACGACCACTACTGGAGGACTTTACTGTGCCAGAGAAACGCTCTAGTACATTCACGTCGACATCTTCGGTAAAGAGCTCCGTCTGGTGGTTTCACACATTTGTTCACCATTATCGACAGAACAACTCGCTGGTCAGAGGCGGTGCCACTTAAAAGAAACATCAACAATGGAATGCAGGAAGGCCCTCGTCAATTGTAGGATATCCCGTTTTGGAGTTCCTCTCGACATGATTTCTGACAGATGACCCAAGTTCACCTCTGCCCTATGAAGTAACATGGCCACACAACTTGGCGTCATAATACACAGAACTACGGCATACCATTCTGCCTCAAACGGAGTGATTGAAAGGTTCTATAGAACTTTAAAAACCGCTCTCAAGGCCCGCCTAAAAGGGTTAAATTGGATTGAAGAACTGTCATGGGTTATGCTTGGAGTGAGAACAACTCCCAACGAAGACATGCAGGTATCCTCTGCAGAAAGGATGTACGGCGAGCCCCTTACCGTCCCTGGTCATTTTGTCCTTGCAGACACATCAACACGCACAACAACTGAACACTTAACAAACACACGATCATTTATAAAGTCATTTTCCTCTTTCCCTACAACTAAACATGGACCACCTACATTTCATTTTCCTGCTTCATTAAAAAACGCCAAATTTGTTTTCATTTGCCCTGATTCTCACGCGGTCCCTTGTAGCGACCGCATCACGGTCCATACAAAGTCATTCCTTCTGGAGATAAGACATTCC
This sequence comes from Aplysia californica, assembly GCF_000002075.1. Classification (NCBI taxonomy): domain Eukaryota; kingdom Metazoa; phylum Mollusca; class Gastropoda; order Aplysiida; family Aplysiidae; genus Aplysia; species Aplysia californica. The sequence continues at coordinate 309,377 of NW_004797839.1, forward strand.
GAATACGTATCGGAGGCCGGGAAGAACGTGTTTCTGTCAATTGCCTAAAACCAGCTTATATGTTGATACTCCTCAACCAGTACCACAGGAATCGTCACAATCGCCAGCTCGGCGAGGCAGACCCCTTTCCAAACCAAATAAACCTTCAACACATTCACAAGCATCTCATTGCAATCCAAACCATTCAATGACATAACATGAGAGCAGTAGACACTCACACTTGAATTCAAGTAAGAACAAAGCATCTGGTAACCATATATCCACCACCAGGTCAGGATGTCACATCAAACCTCCTGAATTCTTCACGACGTCATTGCTGGGAAAGGGGGGGAGGGCTGTGTACTAACATATTATATATACTCACACACGTACGTATACATATAAACACACACGCACACACACACACACACACACACACACACAAATACGTACGTACACATATCTACACAGACACACACAACGACGTTATGCCAACGCCGGGAAGTGAGTCATCGTTCACTGTTGTAATACAAGTGTGTTGTCTTTTTCATTCTACGCCTTTATTACAATTTTGTCCTAGGTCGAAGAAAGTTGTGTTGGTGTCATTTCCTTCGCTCTACAAAGTATAACCAGGAGTCTTAAAATCCGCAATCAAATTGGAGAAAAAAGTTTCGTTTCCATGGATACGGCGTCCATATTGGATTTTGTTAAAAAATCTTATGTAATGAATACCACACTCATTTTTTCATGGAAACAGAGAACATTAACAAATTTTAGGCGGCATTGCAAGACCGTGCTCTATGGACCAACCGCACCTGCTGACGACCCAGTATTACGAAACCTCTATTGTAAGCGGGTATCAAATTCACTTGGTTCAAAATGGCGACACGTGTCACAGGTGGGAAAGTCTAAGTCAAGTACTTCTTGCCTTGAAACCTTTATGAAGCTCTAGTGACATGTCTAACACGCTGTTCATGCTGAAAAGACATTCTCATGTGTTGTGAAAATACAGCGGAGTTTCCTATAATGGCCATCTGTTGAAGACAATATCTCGTACAAACGACCACTTCTCACTCCTCTCTTTGTGTTTATCTATTATTAAAAAAACTATAAGGTTTTCGGAGGTCTGTCAAAGCGACAGAAGTTACCACATGACAGAAAGTATGGAAATATACACAAGTTGTCCATAGTAGCACCAAGAAGTGCCGTTGAATACTTTGGTAGTCCAACAATTAACGTATTTAGAAAAAAATGTTTTTTGATCGTACTGACAACAAACAGGGGAGGAAATGGTACAAATGGAACAGTCGCGAGCCCTATGTCTTGCAAAGTCTCGAAGTCGTTCACAGGATAGACAAAAAATTCGTGTGTACAGCAAAAAACCCACAATAATGCATTTAATAAACTTAAACAAACGGTATTAAAACTAAATCTAAATAGTATAACCATTTGTGTGTTTTAACTTTTAGAGAGAAAAAGAAATAGATCTAGCGGCTGTGTTTTCTCGAGTAGGGAGACAAAAGGAACAGAGGATATTCTGAATTCTATTTTCGTTTTAAACCAAAACATGACCAGAGCTGAGAGAAGTTTAAACCAAAGCATGACCAGAGCCGAGTGAAGTGAAGGAAGTCAAGTAGGCTAGATCTAAGTCTATATCTAGATCTAGACAGATTAAGAAAATACCATCTCGAGATAGGGTCAGACGCCGATCTCGCCAGATTAAAAAACAAGCAGGTCTAGATCTACCGTTGCAAGACAATAATATAGATCTCAATCTTGATCAAAATCATAGGCATGATTCGGTTAATCGACAACAGCGTCCCCTAGCTCTAGATGAGAGCGCAGACAATCCGCTTCCACCTCACGAACTTTCCAGAATGACATTAATTTGTCGATTTTGCAACACAAAAAGGTTTCAGGAAGAAAATGAGTCTATTTGCCACATGAATGGACAGGGGAATTTGCCACCTTCACCCCCGCCTACGACAATTCCGAAGGAACTTCGGACTCAAAACACCGCTAAGGCAGAAACATTTTAGGAAAAACATAAGAGCTTTCAATTCAAGTCTGGCATTTGTTGTTATGTATAATGTCATCTACATGCTGCCTTCTCTTAATGCTGTTTCTATCGCTAATATTGTCTTGCCCCGTTCAATGAACGGGTTGATGTACTAGTTGTTTTATATTACCTTGACTTCCCAAGACGTCCACCTATCTAAGACAACCACCTATCTCCTCGACGATGGGCAGCCCACTTGAACGATTTCAACTGGATAATAAAGAAATAATAGACGCTTTATGCTCACACGGGCACCGTTCAGATCATTTCAGAGGTTGCTTCGAACTTGCCTGTCAGGATGAGCCCTTGCCGAGAGGGAGACAACATCCAAGTGGAGAGACTGTGACACTCGATACACAAACCCTGGTCAGCTGCACCGGAATTGAACTAACGCCTTCTGCGCTCTACACGATAACGCTTTAGTACCTTATCAGTTCCGAATGATTTTTACAAAATGTTGCATTTTTCACGTGTTATCCTTTTGCTCCCATCATTTTCTTTCTGTTTTTTGTTTATTTTTGTTGATTTTTTGGTCTTTTTTTATTTTTGCTCCACACCAAATCACGCTGGGAAGAGTTGTAATCATTTTGTTAAATATAATATGGTTTCTCCCAGTCACCCATTTAGTGTCATTCACAGTCGTTCTGTATCCTACGTGCACCTTGAATCGTTGTTCAAATTATCACAGTTCTCATAATGTAAGTCCGTAGCTAAGGTACTTTAGCCTGTTTCTCTAATCTCAACTAATGGAAAACGTGACAACCGGTTAAAGTGCAATATGAGAAAGGTAGTCGTTTGAACAAAGACTCAATGTAAACATGTGTTACTTAACAACACTCAAAGACACTAACTGCACGAACGGAAGACAAATTTTTAACTCTTCTTTTTTCTATAACCATAATTGCCTATGTCGACCTAGATCTAGGCCAATGCGGCCAGCGTGATTCAGCACTGAACTTTTCTTTACTTTCTTTATTTGATCTGCCACCGTAAGACGTCACCAGGAGATAGAGATAACGGGCTCTGGGAAATTGGAAAAACCTCCGGAAACCGGACATTGCGAGTTGTTAAGGTGTGCTTTACTTCAAAGAACTGCCCTTTCCAAGGTCGTCCTCTCGCTCTGTAGCCGGATGTTTATGTGTTGCAGACGTTATGGGCAAGTTAGTTGATAGGTATGTCCAGACCAGTATGTCTACTAAATAGTGTATAATTACGATGGGTTACTGTTGTGCTTTATCTCATCATTTGAATCAGATGAGTTTTGTTGTTGTTTTGTTGTGTTATTGTACATGTTAAAAGATTTTCAAGAAACGAACTACACGGTTAAAATACGTTATGTAGATCTAGATATTCTAGCCGTATTTCGATAAAATTTAGATCATTTAAGACTTTGCTTCTGCCCTGCCTGTCAGGACCAATGCAGACTGAAAGCAATACAACATCTGGGCAGAAAAACATGTGACAGTTCACAGCTTACTTTAAGTGTCTTCGTCATGAACTGAAAGACTGCTCCACGGAAGAGCTTGTAATTTGTAATATAAAGCAATATCATTATTTTTACCCCCCCCCCCTCCCCACGGATCTGATCGTGAGACCATAGTGAGACTGTCTTGAGACCGCCTTGAAATCGTCTCAAGTCAATCCCCATATAATTTTTTCCCTGTCTTGAGATCAAGAACTGCGAAGACAGTGGTGGGGCTTCAGACCAGACCACACACAATAAATACAGTATTCAAAAATGCTTAC
>NW_004797839.1:315751-318693 GCF_000002075.1 Aplysia californica
TCTGTGTTGTTTCTGCCTTTCTCTGTCTCTCTCTTTTCATTCTCCATATTGCTCGTAAATTTTAAAATGTAAAGGTCAAACTTTCTATAGCATTTCCACTACTAGTACATTGTATATTCAGCACTCTCACAAGAATCCAGACAGAACCTGAGACAGTAAGTCACATTAGGTGCTCTGTAAAACACAGCCCGATAAATGACATTAGCATTATTTTCGTTGACCTTGTTTTCTGCAGTGAAAGGTTTTTAGTTAGGTTTCATGATAGGGTACTAGCGAACATATCGGAGAAGGTCAGACAAACGTCCTACTTGGCGACTCAAGCACCAAATTCAAAAGGGGCGAAAAACGAAAAGAACAAAACGTTAAAAAAATGATAAGGAAAAAACCCCAACAAAAACAAAACCAAAATTTAAAAAAAGCCACGGTACACTAGATGTTTTTATGTTTTGTGCCTTGGTAAATGAATAAAATAGCTTGCCTTTATTTCTTATGTAGTCAGTGCATAAAAGGTCACAATGGAATCACCCCCCCCCCCATGACGTCACAGTCCTACATGCGGGAAGTTTGATCCTGAACTCGGCCCCCTTTTGTAGTTAAATCGTTTTTAAAATGACGAAACTAGGGTATAGAAACTGGTAAATGATCATGAACATCTCTGAGCATTATGTGTGAGTTTGTGTGTGTGTGTGTGTGTGTGTGTGTGTGTGTGTGTGTGTGTGTGTGTGTGTGTGTGTGAGAGAGAGATTAAATAATTTAGAGATCCTGTGCACACACCCAAAGGGCGGTATTTATGTAGGGCCCAATAGAGAGACTTTGAAAATAATTGCTTCTAATTTTTGTTTTTAAGAACATAAATTTTGTTTAGTTGCTGGCCTACAGCCTACAGAAGTACTATGCATAGGTAAATTGATCATTAGCATCTAGAAGTTTTTTTGCCAACAGCTTCTCTGACGGGTGGCCTATGTTTTGACCCGGGGACAATTTCAGGATCCCACGTATTAAACAGGGCAGTATTCTAGCCCCAAGTTCAGCATTCTCGCCGTTATCCAGCTCATTTTGAGTAAATGTTTCGTGACTCCTGCTTTATGCATTAGTCATCATAGCTGTTTTACGCCTCCTATAGTGTGGTCTCTAAGTAAATTGTGAAAATATTACAGTTTTAATAGCAGGCTCAGAAAAGGACCTTCAATTGCTTCTAGATACTATTGCAACAGAAAGTGAACGTAAAGGATTAGTGCGGAATGTAAAGATAAGATAAGATAAGATAATACTTTATTATCCTACATGGACATTTTTCTTGGCTGTACAGGACCGTAAAAACACAAAAAGGTATACATAAAAAATCTAAAACATATAGATCTATTACTCTCACTAAAATTCAACATGAAAAGAGAAGTATAGCTGACAAAAATGCACATATCACATCAGATGCACCATTCAACCACAAGCAGAAATTTGATTACAAGACCTCTGAAGTTTAATACTCGTAGATACATACTCTAAAGAGCAATACACATTATGCCTATTCTGACAATAGTGTTATGCTCGATCGATGGTTAAAAACTTCTTATATATATTTTTCTTTCTTTGTTTCTGGAGGTACGTATCTGCCCCTGCGTGATCTTATAATTTGCTTGGAAAGTGGGTGTGAAGGGTTGTTTATTTTGCTTTTTATCTTTTTTATAATTGTGGTGTTATACATTTTTTTCAATTCTAGTAAAATCATATCCAGTGATCTTGCTGGCTTTCTCAATGGTTCTGTCAAGTTTTTCTTCATCTTTCACCATACAATTCCCAGCTCAGCAGCAAATACAAAATAATAGCACGCTTTCCATCATAGAATGGTACAAAAGGGACATAATCTTATTATCAAGGAAACTGACATTCTTTGATTTACTTTTTTATGCACAAGGGCTACGTGGGGATTCCAGTCAAGTTTATTATCAGTTGTTACGCCAAAATACTTGTAAGAGCTTACAACCTCCAATTCCTCATCTTTAATAAATAGTGGTTGCAACTGGTCTTTTTTACTCTAAAGTCCATTATTAATTTCTTTGTCTTTTTTAACATTTAGTAAAAGGAATTGGTTATAACACCAATTTGTAAATACATTTACAGCGTCCCTGTATTCATTCTCATTTGTTGTTATAAGGCCTAGTAGAGTGGAATCATCCGCCAATTTAATGTTTTTGTTATCAAAAGTACAGTCGTTGGTGTGGAGCGTAAACAAAACAGGGGAGATTACACAACTTTGAAGAAAACAGAATGCATGGTAAGATTTTTAAAAAAAGCAGTAAATCCTAATTGTAATCTCCTTAGCAAAGGTGAAAAGATCGAACAAATCCAACAGTTTAAATATCTAGGATATATGATCACATCTGATGCCAAATATTCCACAGAAATAAAACGGAGAATTACAATGGCTAAGGCTAATTTCAGTAAAATGAGCCCAATCCTGAAAAATATCTCAAAGACCACCAAAATGAAAGTTCTGAAATGCTAGGTATGGTCAACCTTCTATATAGCTGTGTCATACTAATAAAGAAAAAAACAAACTAAAAGAGGGGGTGGGGGTGGGAGGGGGGGGGAAAGATCATTGTATAGTTGACTGTATTAGACAGCAGGTTCGACTGTAGTTTTCTTTCTGTTTTCGTGGTTTACATTTCTCATTTCATTGTTTGCATGATCGTTGACTGGTGTAGTGGTTAGACGCCTTGCCCTTGCACGCAGAAGACTCAAGTTTGTTTCTCGTATGGGGAAATTAAGGAAAAGTACAAAATTTGTTTGTCGGTGGTGTATACCCTCATCTGGGGTGAGAAATGCGATGATGATTATGATGATGACAGCGATTACACAGAAATTCCACAATTTATCCCGTGCAGAAAGGTCGGCCCTTTGTGAACTCATTGATAACACTAATCTTACTATCCGTGAAGCTGACA
>NW_004797839.1:322738-335238 GCF_000002075.1 Aplysia californica
TGTGTGTGTGTGTGTGTGTATGTATGTATGTATTTATGTTTGTTTGTATATATGTAATGACATGTACTTCTATAACAAAGATCAACCCCTGTACCCCCCAGGCCGTCTCAGTATCCCCCCAGTGGGCCGGTGGTCCGCGTCGAGTGTTGTCCAGGGATGTCCAGATCTCGACCTCCATCCTGACCAGCACCGTATGGCCAGGTGGTGTGATGGGAAACGTTGTCAAAGTTTCAAGTCCCTGGCTGTGCAGGTGAGCAGTTTTACACGCTTAATTAAAAAAAGGTACGTATTGTCAGTCTCCCCTAGATCGTAATGAAACTGAAATTGAATTACTTTGTGTATACCAGGCGTGTTCTGGAAGCAAAGGTTGGAGATAGAAGAAAAGTGTCTGGCGGGGTGATCTGAATTTGGCTTGTTTGGGGAGTTTTTAAGGTTCTTAACCTGTCCGGATCTTTCCGATCGGAGATGGACGCTAACTTCCTGGGTCCCGCCATTTAAATAACCTTCTAGTGTTGAAAGGGGCTTTGAATCTAAAACAATTTGGCAAATTTTCTCAGAGATTCGAAACCGTCCATGTCGCGACAACACCCCTCCAGCTGTCGCCGGTATGTCTCGGCGAGGTGTGCCCACAATCCGGACACGTACCTGGGGCGGAGAGCCACAAACCCTCGTGAGTGGCAACAGTCTGTCCCTCCTGACTACTGGCACTACGTGGTCCAGTTAACAACTAAGAATTGGTTGGTTCTTGGAATACTTCTGTAATCCCGTTATAGGAAATACAACTTATGTTTCCACGAAATTAAACTTATATTGATTTCGTGAAAAAGTTTTTATTCTCTTCCTCTATGTAATGAACAATGTGTTTATTGTGACTCTATTTTTATCAGTCTCATCTCTTGACTTTCTTTTTCTGTTCTTAATATTGTGCTTGTTTTATTGATTCTTGTTGTTTTTCTTATATTTCTTTTTTAAAGTTTCACTAATGTAAACTAGTGTATCATCATAATCATCATCATCATTACCATTATCAGGTCAAACATGTGTTTGAATATCCAGGAACAATGAAAATTGGAATGGAGTTATTTGGACTAGTGAAGATGTCTCTAAGTATATTGACAATGGGGCAGAAAAGTGCCTCACTCTAGCTCGAAGATTTCTTTGTGGAGTCCACCAGGCCCATTAAGGAAATAAAAATCATCATCACCATCACCATCATTTTTTGGTAAGCAGGGTAGGAGGGAGAGTCTTGTTTTAATTTTAGACAAAAATAAAATAACAATATAAAATGTTTAAATTTGTTTAATATCACCATCACCATCATCATCATCATCATCATCATCATCATCATCATCATCATCATCATCATCATTATCATGATCAATATTTTGATCGAGCAGTCCTGTGCTGAGAGGGCCAGGGATACAACAGCCCAGTAGAATTGATTCACGCACTCTATAAAATTCTCCCCACCCAAGAATCGAGCTCTTGTCGCCCGTGTTTCACGGCGTATCCCTCAACTGCTGCACCACAGGCGCCTGTCTGGCTGTCTTACTCTCACTTCAGCACCCAGGAGCGGTGGTCATATTTGTGCGCTTTTCTTTTTAAAATATACAGTCAGCCAATGAGTCAGTCTGTCAGTCAGTCAGTCAGTCAGTCAGTCAGCCAGTCAGTCAGTCAGTCAGTCAGCCAGTCCGTCAATCTCTCTGTCAGTCTAGCTTTTGCATTTCGTTGTTCTACTTTTCTCTTTTTCTATCCGTCATTTTGTTCTTGTTTCTCCATCTCTCCACGTTCCTTTTCTCTCTCTTTTTTTTCTCTCTTCCCACAAACACAACACTCCCACCCCTCCACCCACACTCCTCAACCCCACCCCACCCACACCCCCACCCACCCACACGCACACAAAAACATATAAAATTAGAAAGACACGAACACATAGGTATATGTAGAGACACCCTCACATATTATCAAGATGCAACAATCTCAAACAAACACGTGAATACACCAGCTGCTGGGAAGAAGAAACCCAAACGATGTTTGTTGCATTATTTGATAAAATTATATTTATTTTCGATAACTTTTTCAACAAGATTCCTGTTTCTTTAAACAAAATAAAAAATAGAAAAATGCAGAAAAGTATAAATGACCTTCTGAAATACCCTGAACACTGTGCCAGAAGACAAAGAAACAGAGTCGCACCTATGCTACACCTATTAGTTTGTTCGTCTTTTTGTTTTGACTATTTATATATTTTAAAAGTCTTTTCATTAAATGTATTGATTAATTAATGTCGGTATATATATATATGAATATTTGTAAGTAAACTCGTGTCTATTTTGGAATTTCATGTTATAAAACCTCGTATACTAATTTAAACTTATCTATTAAAAATAAATTTAAAATTTTAAAAACGCACTGGAAAGTACGAGGTCTTAATTACATTCACTTTTTTTGTGTGTGTTTTTGGCAATCTCAAAAAGAAGATTAAATAAATGGGATTTTCACAACACTTGTTTTTCTGCTTATATTAGTTCCAAAAGAAAATAAACAGAACAGTACCTTTTTTATTCATGTCTTCCTTTTTCTGAATCTATAAACCTGGAAACTAAACAAAGATATATGAGAACATTTTAATGAAAGATTATCATTAAAATATTGATTTGACCTAGATTCATTTTTGTAGGTTTTTCATGCAAGCGGTAGTGGTCAAGGATTTCTTTTGACATCCGTGCGAGTTCCAGGCCCTGGGGAGTGTGACGTCACACCTGAGTGGCGTAAACAGTCTTGATCTATATTTCTTCTTGGTCTTGGCTTATAATGCAGCTACTGCTGTAGCACATTCCACACTGTGATGTTTACTTACTTTTTAAATCAAGAATTTCAGTTCAACAGTTGGACTTTGTGCAGTCAACCAGGTTAGTAATTTCAGACACATTTAATCTTAGCAGGTTGTATTGCACTGGCGTTTGGTCAGAGAGGGCCCCGGAAGGTCGTACTTTTTCCTTTTTCCTCTGAAGGTTCTGTCTGTCTGTCTGTCCCACTCTTTCTTCGTGCTACGTGACCGTTATGGTGCCGGTGTGCTTTATTTTTCCTCAAACAAATAGCTTTACGACAAATATTTTTCTAACACACAGGAAACCCTGCACGATGTTGCCACATCATTGTAGAAATCCTATTGAAATATGTTGATATCAGAAAATAAAGTACTGTTGGTTGGAAGGCGCCACTGTTTCATCCAACCTCTTTTCTTTTCCCTCCTTTGTTTCTTTCTGTCTATCTTGCTTATTCTCGGGACTAATTGGCCGTTTTCATGGCGATATCCACTTCTCTACTCGGACTAAACAAACACGAGGAAAGAGTTCAAGGGTCACGGGTCAAGGGTCACGAGTCACTGGTCACGCACTGGACGCACCAGAAGCGCCATGGCGGAGAGAGAGAGACTTGCATCAGCTATCTGGCCTTTCTTCTTGTTCTTGTTCTTGTTCTTGTTCTTGTTCTTGTTCTTCTTCTCTTTCTTCTTCTTCTTCTTCTTCTTCTTCTTCTTCTTCTTCTTCTTCTTCTTCTTCTTCTTCTTCTTCTTCTTCTTCTTCTTCTACTACCTTTGTTCACACCTATGATAAAGCAATTGCTTGTTTCTATCTACTCTTACATGACGTCATTTTGATATGTGCACTTATTTCCCTTTGTCATACCCCTAGTATTGTAGTGTATTTTTCCGTATTCGCTGCTTCATATTACTAAATGTGAGATGACGTAATTTGATAACCGTAGAGTTTTAAATCAATTTTAGATTTTGTATTGTAATGCATTTTCTGTTTAAATTCATCACATGATTTTATGACAACATTATATAATATGCGTAGTTTTCTTTTTTCTTTTTTCATACCCGTTTTAACTTTATTACTTCCTCTTCAGTTCATCTGCTTTTTCATTGATTTGATAATAGTCTCTTCTCATGTGTAAATGACGGTCTTATCCAGTGGCTTAAGAAATAAGATACGTTCTGGTACATATCCTTTTTCCTCCCAGCATCCGTTCAACAAAATTCAAAAGCTCAGTTCTGTCATTGAAGTAGAATTTGAATCAATTAACGCCACACGTACGAGTATAGATCACAAATACGAGATAGAAACACCTTACTGAAACTTAAGAATAATAAAATTATAAAGATAATGATAATAATAATAATGGTAATATTGATAAGAGATAGTGATTTTACCCAACTATAATACTGAAAATAACAATATAAATAATAATATTGACAATAAAAGTATAGCAACCTAGTGTTATTGATCATACTTCAAAAACAATATAACTATAATAGGACAATTAAAATAAATTATAATAATAACAGCAACAATAATGACAAAAAAACCCCCAGTAATAATAAGAATATTGTAACATAATAATGTATTTCATTTAACAATAATAATAACTATAGTAACAATGATAAAGATAATGATTATTACGATAATCTTAATAATCACAAAAAGAACAGAAACTTAAAGACGACTTAAAACTGAAACGGTAAAGGGAGAGAAAACCATTATTTCTGCTGATACATCGAGTTCACACTCACAACACTAGGCTGGAATTGGGGTGAAAAACCCTCCACAACATCGATACTGCTAGGTGAAGAAACGGGTACGTCACACGAATACACCATAATATGAGGAAGTGTTTCAATATTCAGTGCGAGATTGTTCACCGTGCAATGTCAGGTTTGTTTAAATTCTGAAACCCTGAAAAAAAAAGTGAAATTAATTTATATATTTGATCCCCCCCCCCCCCCCGAAAGTAGATAGATAGATAGATAGATAGATAGATAGATAGATAGATAGATAGATAGATAGATAGATAGATAGATAGACAGATAGATAGATAGATAGATAGATAGACAATAATATAAAACGTAAATTCAAAACAAATATCCGCCTAATCTTAAATAAAATGAGACAGAAAATCATACAGTTATAGCCGGGAAATGAAACAACAGAGTATTAATTTTTAAAGAAAACTGATTATTAACATAACTTTACGAATGTGAGGACGTTAAAATAAAACTGTCTGCTAGATTTACCATAGCCGGCTTTTGTAGCTTTTTTGCAGCTTTGTTTGTGGATATGATGTCACTTCCGGTTTCATTGAATTTTGTCCTACTGTTAGGTTTTAAAACTCATGAACCGAGAAAGGCAAAACTACATCTCAATCCAGCTGTTCTAGAAACAGAAATAGTAACTTTTCTCATATCAGAAGTAATTATTTTTTCAAGGCTCAAAAATAGTAACTTTTCCTAGATAGGAAAAAAGAGGTATTGATTCCAAAAAACACCACAGTTTTTTTCTTCCTTAGTATAAAAGCTTCTTCTTCTAACACCGATTTCAAAACGATATATTTTTCAACGCTTGTCTTTTTTTTAAAGCAAGGTAATCCATCCTTTTAGGATATGAAACCGGATGTAATTTCAGTTCAGTTCCATATAATGAAATGAGTTTTGTTGCAAAAATTCCGTGTGCATTCAGGCAAGAATGAGTTCCTAACCCTTTGAGCCAGTGCTGTGGCAGTAAGTGTAACTTCTAGTATATTCAGTTCACGAAGGGTCGTCTGGTGTGTGGTGAAGATATGAAGATGAATGAGTGAACGGCAACTTTGTGTATGAGGTTATAGTCCGTGTTGTTATCGTTTTCGTCGTCATTTTTTTAAAAGCCTGCATCGTTTGATTTTGTTTTCGTCTATGTCGAAATATAATATTTAATTAATTAATTAATTAATTAATTAATTATTTTATTTATTTATTCAGAAGAAGGTGGCATCATAGTGATAGTAAGTAATTTCCCCTCTTACACTCCTGTCGTAATCCCTTGTCCAGTTTCAGCTTGATTTGTTAAGAAATAGTAGCCTTAATCATCATATTCAGGTCAGTCGAAATAACGACGACGACAGTATGAAGGTAGGAATGATATTATTTTATGTTGGGTTCACACGATGACGAAAGCAACATTTTACTCCTTAGACTACGACGACAAGGATGATGATGATGATGATGACGATGATGATGATGATGATGATGATGATGATGATGATGATGATGATGATGATGATGATGATGCGCTCATTTTTGTTGCTATAGCTTGTAGTCATTTGATCTTACATTATTTTTTGTATCATGTTCCCGATGAAGCCCTTTTCCAGGCCAAACGTTGAACCTGTATAACATTTGAAAATTCTACAAGTCTCAACCCTGTTTTATTCCTTGTTATTTACAATGATGATAATGATGATGATGATGATGATGATGATAATGATGATGAATAATCTGTTATTCTGTTTCTCTGTGTTATCCTTATAAAGGTGATGAGTTGTTGCAATGTTTGTGGGGAGGAATCGTGTTTTATTCAGCGTTAAGTAATAGCAATAGTAAGCAGGACAATTGTTCATTAAGCAACGTTCGCCCTCGTCCCATTCTGTTTAACAGATTGAATCGAATCGTGTGATGATAACGATAAATAAACCAATCCTCCCAGTCCCGTCAATGATGTATCAAGAAAACAAGCGGAGAATATTTATGTATTTATAAAAATGACGTCATCAAGCATTATCAACATAAAGGGATCACGTGATGAGGCAATGATTGTAGGGTCGGCAGTGATTACGACACAGTTCCAGCTGACGGGTGGTGACAAATGCTGGTCTCTTTTCTCCTGCAATCATCCGCTCTTTCTTTCTCTCAATCCAGAACTAGCATTCTTTACTGTGAGATAATCCTCACAAATTTACTGTTTTTCTGTCTCTGTGAAAGACAGGCAAGAGATGCAATATGTATGAAATATAAAATAAGATAAGATAAGATAAGACGAAATGTTATAAGATAATAATAATTTACTAATATTTCAATAGAAGACACTAGCAATATGATTGCATAAGCTTCAGTTGGTAAGGCACTGAGAACAAACTGAAGTGTACTCCCTAGCGCTGCGTTGACATAAGAAGACAAGACTACTGGCGGGAGAGGTGCGCCCCTGTTGGACCATCAATGGCCACCACCTCGCAAAGCAGTCGTTGTATGTGAGGAAAACCGAGAAAAGCACAACCATTTATTACTGTGAATCATTCAAACATACACAGATAGGCTTAACAACTGAAAGAATCAACCCCCCCCCCTTCCAAACCTCTTGGCCCTCCCGAGAAAAGGAAATTAAAAAATAAATAAAAACCAAAGCAACAACAAATACACCCAGACAGATGTACAAACAAAAAAACAGATATATACACATTTTTGAAATCATATATGGGTGTTTTGCCCCATCGACACAGTTTAGATAGATTATTTAGAAGGCGGGCTTCTAGGTTACCTGTCAGGGTCACCTTCGACTGAGACGGAAATCCCCGGCGTGAAACCGAGACACCAAACACGTAAAGAATTTCTCCCGGTCCGGGAACGAAACACAGGTCTTCGAAGTGTCCACTAACCGCTACCCCACAGACGCCAATGATAGTTGAAACTATAATAACAACAAGGGAAACACCAGCTGGCAGACAGACAGACAGACAGACAGACAGACAGACAGACAGACAGACAGACAGACAGAAAAAGTAAAGAAACACACAATATACACTGAGAGAAACTTACCCTGAATCTCAGTCTTTGCTTCCTTTTCTTCCTTAGCCTCGCCGACCACATTCGTTTCTTCTTTTACTTCCGTCTTTCCTTCCTTCTCCTCTGAGTTGTCCTCGCTTGCTTGTGCCTCACTCTCCTCAACCTCCTGCGCAGGAGAATTCTTCTCTGCTACCTCCTCTTCCTCCCCCTCTCCGTCTTCTTGCTGGTCTGCCTCCTCCACGATGACGTTCTTTTTCTGAGCTGTGGGGATGTCTTCCAGCTGGGTGTTCAGGAGCTCTTCAGGGAGGCTGGGGATCTGTCAAGTTGGGAAAACCAACTGTTAGACGAAACTGTAGCAGTGTCGTGCAGTCTTGTTTATATACATATATTTTTGCATATGAAATTGTGGAGATAAAAGAAACTGGAAGGACTTTTTGATTGTATACTATAAAATCAGTGTTTTGAGCCTTTACGTTTTTTCTTTCACGTGAGCAATACATAATAGTCTTATAAGTACTTATGTTAATAAAACAATATTTTGGTGTTTCAGTTTGTGTTCCAAGCAACCAAGTCAATAAATAGAATATTGGATTTTTTAAAGACCACCTGAAGGACTTTGTCTATTCTTTGGGTAAAAAAAAAAAAGTTTAGATCTGCGTTTACCAAAAGCTGCTACAACCTTACTTGACCATTGTCATCCAAGAAATATGGTCGGTCTTAACTCGATAGCAGAGAAATCAAACCATTGGCACGCTCCGCTCTAATATAGGCAAGAGATAATAGATAAAAATGTCTTCTTGTTCTGGAAGTTGAAGAGCTGTTCTGAAAGGCTGGGGACCCCTGAAAGACATCTGCTTTTTCGGCTTAAAACAGTTGAACAGCCACCCGTCATTTTCCTGGTGGTCAAAGCAGGTCTTACCAATAATACGGCGTCTAGAGATTAGGCGAATTTGTTCTTTGTTCTCTTACCTTTCTGTAATTTAAACGTATCCCCCCCCCCTAAGGAGACACAATTTATACCACTTAGGAGGCAGGCTTCAACCCTGCCATCAGTGCCAAATCAGGCTGAGAGAGATGTAATACCTTAGGAGTAAAAACCCTGATACTGGTTATAAAACAATGTCCCCACAAGGGAATAGACCATACGTCTTTTGCGTCTAATGGCGGACTGCTCTAGTGCTATACTGCTATACTGCTATACCACAGACGCTGTTTCTCTTCCTGCTGTAAATGTACTACCCATAGAAACGAACAAAATGGAAGATCACGAGGTAGAGATTGGGCCTCTTGTTCTGAAAATAAGTTAAAAGCTTTTCATGTCCTCGCGCATGACGTCATAACCACCCAGATGTGTGTAGTTGGAAGTTCAGAATGAACGTTGTTTTTTGCCGAAATGCTTAGCTGTATAAAAAGCAGTCACACACACTAGGTAGACTTACGAGTGCACATAGTAGATCTTCATATTTCCAGTTTCTGTGGTGTAGCGGCCGTCGCACGTAGAAGACCTGGGTTTGATGTCTGTGTGGGGTGTATTTTTGTTGAGTATCTCGGTCTCTTTGATGTGTCAGCCCTGATAGGCAGGGGTGGAGATTACCTCCTAAGTAATCTAAATTATATCAATGGGAACTCAAAGACACCTATATTGTAAACATCTTTAACATTTATTTATTTAGCGCTAGGGAACTTTATTTCTAAACCACGATATTACCTTGACATTAAAAAAAAGTAAAGTTGTTCCCGCATCCAATCCGGACATTGGGGATTTCCTTGTTAATATGACAACTTCCTGGGCCTTAGGCATATTGTTGTAGGGTGGTCAGTTCCTTCCCACGCCACCTTTACTTCCCCAACTCGAAGTGTCGAAGTCAGGCACCCATTACTGCTTGGGTGAGCATGGGGGGACGGCGAGAATAATCCGTGTCCGAACCGAGGCCCGAATCTGGACCTTCCTCTTCGGAGACGAGCGCACTAACCGCTCCGATACCATCCCCCCCCCTCCAACTTCCTCGCATCCCGTACTCCTCCCTTCCTCCAACTTCAACCCCCCCTCCCCCTCCCCTCTCCCTCCGTACCTGGTACCCCTCTTGCTGGGGAGGTAACTCATCCAGTCCCATGATTTCAGGGTCAAAGTTGAAGGGCGTGTCGTGTACTGACGCGTCTACTGTTTCCACTGGTGAGAGAGAAAAAACAACACGCTGTACGTCACTTATGCGCAAACCAATGTTCTAAATCATGGGTGACCAAAACTACCGCCTGCGTTTACCGTTCATCTGACCTGGGATCATTCAAGCATGCAGAGAAGCAAATTTTGGGTTATTTATGTGTAGCACGCTGTGAAAAATGATTCTTCAAAATAATTTACTTATTTCATTGACCTCTACAGTTTTTACAGGTTTCATAATTTCCGGCTAATGTATCACATCCGTGTCCGACTTCAATGTGGCTAATCTTCCATTTTACATTGTATTTGATGCAACGGTTATGGCCAAAACAGTTAAATGGCCCTCGCTTAGAATTCCATTAGTAAACTGACTCAATTCAAAAGAAGTCAACGGGTGACCTCTGTTTTAAATGATAAACATAGTGTTAATGGGGCAGTAGCACTTCTACCATGGCATTTCTTACACCTACAGTACACTTCTTTTATTGTGTCACTACGCTTTTGAATTAGGCGCTTGTTTGTTTTAAGACATTAAATGGAGTTATTGAAATCATTTCAAAGCATGTTCATTCGTCTTGCTTTCGGTGGAACAAATACTCAAATATCATAAATACAAGTCAAGATATTTGTGATTTACACAGGTTAGGGAGTGGGGTCGCCCGGTTTCAGAAGCAAAATTGTCCACAAAATGGCTGCCAAAGTTTGGCGACTTCCAAAGTGGAAAGTCCCTAGAAACTGAAAATTTACAATTCTGAGCCATCATTTTTTTTTCAGTATAACCCACCCAGAAATATGTTTTTAAACGGACCTTAAAGCAAAAACGCTCTCGATCAACAACAATGCAAGTGCTATAATAAGTCCAGCTGTACCCACTTATGAACACACACACGCATACACAAATACACACACACACACATACAGACACACACATACACACACACACACAAACAAACATAAACACTCACATACATACACACACACAAACATTATTTTAAGCCTTTCTAAAAGCGGTAAAGGAGGAAGAACAAGCCACCACTTACTCAAGATATCCCGGATCTGGGCCATATCGTCGGGGTTGGAGTCCTGGCTCACTCTGTCGTACAACATTCGCACGATATCGCGGGCCTCTTCGTTACCTAAGAATAGACAGCATTATTACACGAACATTACACATCTAATTGTAACAATAGCACCAACTGGAAATGGTTACAACAACTGGTTAGTTGTTAATTGTTCAGATCATGTTAGTACTATATTCCTCTGGTCTGTTGGGTTACAAGAAGGGTACCCTCTCTCCCGCTCCCAAATGGGGTCGTCTTTACAGTGCAGAGTCACAGAGTGTTCCAAATGTCTGCACGAGGTCTCATACGATGATAACGACATTGTCAGTATTTGTGTCTTAACTGCTGGGCAAAGAGCAGCTGGTAAAGACAGACAGATCAGATTTTGTCCGGTGAGACCTTCTATCTGTCAGCTGGGGTGCTGTATCTCATTTTGCCAGAGTGGTCCTCACAGGCAGAGCCGAAGCAGCCAGCTTCCTAAGTAACTTTAAGACGACAGCGTACTTTGATAGGGTCTAGGGATTAAAATACCACTGATGCTACAACTTAAATGATTTAATCCATACATTGTAGTGTCGGTGGTCTGGTAGCTGGGCTTTCGGGCTCATAACTGAAGTGTTATAGGTTCGTCTCCTGTCAGGGGACGGATGTTGTGTATTTTTGAAAGGCACTTAACATGAATTTGCTTAACTTTATTTAAGCGGGAATCGGTATCAGTCCATGAAAAGCAAACGTTCTCTTAAATCTATTAGTGTTTTAGCGCTTAATAGTCTTGTTTTTCTTTTCATACTTACACCAATGACGATGATCACAGAAATTTGTACAACAATGCACTGAATTAATGTAGACTTTAGTTCATTTCTAAGCTGGCTGCTTACACTAGATTCCTGGGATGCTGCGTTCTATGAGACAGAGACACTCGATGAACTAGTCTGTCCCATTCCGTGATGAAACTCCCATCTTGTGCGAGAGGCAAATTTCACCATAGACTCCGTTGATCGTCAGTTACATCCACAGTACCGGCGTCTGCTCTGTAACAGTAGGTCGCTTTGCCATTACATGCACAAGTCGTGAGTTCGATTCATATGTGGGAGCTTTTACTGTATCGAGCATATCTGCCCTAGTGCTTGGACTCTGTATCCATCTCAGTCATGTTGGCCTTGACAGGTAAGCTCAAAACCCACCGATCTATATTACGGTCTAAATTTTGTCAAACATTTACAAAAAACCTTTAGTGCAGTAGTAAATGATTCGACTCGATATTTTTTTAGTAGAGGTTTTACGACACTTGCAACTGTATACGGTCATATGAGCATCGACACGTAGAAATACGATACGTCAGCCTACAGTTTAGTCGATGAGTTGAGGACAAGGAAAATAAGAGAGGCGAGACTAATACATTGTGTTGTCCTAGGGCGGTAGGATTCTCTCATATTCATTGTCCACAACTCACTGATAAAACCGTTGGTTAACAAAGACTGTTTAGTCGTAGTGCGTCACTGGGTCCACAGTACACTTGACCATGCACTCAAAAGGCCTGATCAATAGACAACTTTTTCAGCAGTTTGCTCAATCAAATCAATGAAAAGAGTCAACCATAATGCCCCACAACTGGGTAAAGGTTAAATGCACCCCCCCCCTTTCCCCCAACCTCATTTCGAACTGTCTGACCTAGTAGGTTTGA
>NW_004797839.1:340238-342738 GCF_000002075.1 Aplysia californica
TCTAGTATACTTTGATGACATTATAACGGACAGGGCCAAATATTGTCTCCCTTCTTCCCTCTCCATCTCCCTCTCAAATACAATCTCTCTCACTCTCTCTCTCCCTCTCTCTCTCTCACTCCCTCTCTCTCCCTCTCTCTCTCTCTCTCTCTCTCTCTCTCTCCCCCCCCCCTCTCTCTCTCTCTCTCTCTCTCTCCTTTTTTAAGAATTCCCAGTCACCAATGCCCTTCTCTTTGTCGTCTGCACCTACGCCTATCCCCTCCCCTCCCGCACAGACCACAAAGCTGACATAACAGGAAAGCCTCAAGCAGCCAGCCTCCTAACTGACCTAAACATTACCCTGTGACTGACCTGGCCAAAAGGTCCCTCCTCAAAGATCAGGCGGTCCTCCAGCTGCTGCAGCTGCAGTCTCTCGTACTCCACGGCCACAGCCTTAGCGTAACTCGACGCCTCGCCCACCGTCATCTGGGGAAGAGAAACGGGGAGAAATAGATAAATAAATTACATAAATAAATAAATAACAAATAAATGATTAAACGAATAAAAGAATAAATCAATGAAGAAATAAATAATAAATAAACGAATAGATGAATAAATAAATACATAAATAAATAAATAAATCAATGAATAAAAAAGTAAGTAAATAAATAAATGAATAAATGTATTTAAAAAAATTAAATACAGGAAAAATACATAAGGAAACAAAATAAATAACTAAATAAATATTTTTCTTAAAACACAACAACAAATAAATAAATAACATCTAATCCATTGCTATCCTTCAAAAAAAATATTTTACAAAGACGTACAAAAAATACATAAATACATTTCTACATACATTAACCCTCTGACTGCTGGGTCTGCTGCATAGGCCTATCAAAGAGCCTCAGACAGTTTCGAGCCTGGCAGTGAAAGGGTTGATACATGACATATATTACAATAATATGTAATGTTGTGAATACAGACACACCATTGCTTTTGGCCACTGTGAAGAGGCCTGTTTTTAAGAAAGGGTTATATTGTGTTGCTCAAAGACACACCCAAGTGACCACACACAAAACCCCGTCTCTGAGGTCACAAATAAGCCAATGAAGCCCTCAGTAGATTGTGAAAAATTTATACACCCCCCTCCCCCACGGACAAAGTGTAGACAAATTAGGAAGCGAACGATTGGAAGACATTTACAGTCGCAAAAGCACCATTTGGATCAGGAGATTTAGAAAATAGAACCTACCCACACGCTTATGGAGTTCTACATGTAGTTTTTTCTTTCACGAGCTTCACAATTACACAGCAGACGTTGTCTTCTGAGAACGGATATAAGTCACACATTGCAGGTAATAGCGGCCCCACTTCCTCAGGAAGTACGTCATGAAAGATAATAAAAATTATAATGGAAGGAGATAACGAAGTATGGCAGAGTATCCCTTTCTCCTTGGGTGGTTGGCGGGTGCTCTGATATGGTTTGCTTGTTCTTTACTATCAAAAATCTATGTAGTCCTTACCTCTTCTCCTTTTTGTGTTTGTTATTCCTCTAATCTTAGGCCCTTACTCACGTAACTGTGCTGCAAGTGCCGTAAAACTTTTATTAAATCTAAAACTCTCTGTCTCTGTCTGTCTGTCTCTCTCTCTCCATTTCCCTCTCCCTCCCTCTTCCCATTTGCCACTCCACTCTCTTTCTCTTCTGCCCTTGCACCCTGTATCCCCCTTCAGACAAATACACAGACACAGACACAGACAGACAGACAGATATACACACACACAAACACACACAAACACATGCCCGCACACACACCTAATCAATATCCTAATTTATTATCTTTTTACTCTCTTCCTCTCATTCTCTCTTATAAACACCAATTCGATCTATCTATCTATCTATATACCACCCCCCCCCATTTCTCCCCCGCCCCCCCCTCTCTCCCACGCCCACACCCATTCATTTCTCCTCCCCACCCCCCCACCCCCCACCCCCCACCCCAGTTCTCCTTCACCAGTTTCTTTCGCCGGGTTTCTGTCTGTCTGTCCCTAGAATCGTTTTAATTCCCCGGGGCCCTCGATGGCTTTGAATACAACTGAACTCTTGGATAACCCAATCTGGAGGGCCAAAAGCAGCCAAAAAAATCTGATTAACTCTTGTAGGGGAAGCCTGGAAAATAGGGAGGAGGTTCCCGGGAATGGTGGGGAAAAGAAAAAGCCAGTGAAAATAAGAGTTGTTGTATGGGATCGCGGGATCTTGGAGTGGACGGAAGAAAGGAGCGCGGTCCAGGAGGGAGCTGGCTTTGAGAGTGCTTTTGAGGAGAGGAAGGGAAAGGGTGGGAGGAAGAGAAGAGGAGGGAAGAAAGAAAGGACGTTGGACAAGAGACAGAAAAGAAGGTGTATATAGAAAGAAATACAGAAGAATTAGGATAAGGAAGAAGCAATACATGTTTGTAAAACAGGGGACAGAAAGTAAGGCGGGTGGGGGTGGGGGGGGAGTTCGTATTTTATGTCAGTAGCT
>NW_004797839.1:345320-346376 GCF_000002075.1 Aplysia californica
TCTCTCTCTCTCTCACTCGGTGTCTCTCTGTCTCTTCTTTCATTTGTCCGTCCTTCTATCTGTTCCGCTGTTTGTTTGTCAGTCTGTCTGCCTGTCGTTATCAGTCTCTCAAAGGCTTTGTCTCACTCGTGAAGAGTATCTGGTTCCTTGTACTATTGAAAAACTAGAGGGAGGGTTGGGAATCAATTCACCGAGCAAATAACTTTTTGGAAACGAGCAATCACACTTTGCTCCTTTGAGAATAAGATTGATTTATCACCAGTCTTGGGCAAGATTGGCCTTTCCAAAAAAATACTATACAATTTTTCTTCCTGTTAGTTAAATTAAAGTCTTGCTCCAAAGATTCTAAATCTAGTTGCGCCGCAATTTAATTCCAAATTTGTTAAAGTGAAAAATCACACTTTTCTCTAAAGTAGTCAAAGTTCATGCACTATTCTTCTCTTGGGTTAAGTTGTAGTTCTCCTAGATACAATGGATACAATGGATGCAACTATAATCGAACCAAATCGGATAATCGAGACAAACTTTTTAAAGGTTGTGATTGTAGAAGTTTTCTGCGGATGCATAGAATGATCGTCAGACATTGAGAGACGAGCTCTTGTGCATTCATTGACACAATTTGGATCATTTAAGAGGAAAAGCTCCACCCTTCCCGCCAGGGACACTCCGGGATGAGAGAAATGCAATGTCCCAGCAGGGAGATGAATACTATTATCTTAAAGAATCCCTCGTTACTCGGGAATCGAATTTACGTCTTTAGCATGGAACCACAAAACTGCTAATCTCTACGCGACTGGAGCAGTAAAGTGGTATTCTATTCACCTCTGTCAAGTAAGTAGAGCTTTGAAACACCCACACACTTTTGTGTAGCTTGCAGCTTTCTGATACTCTATCTGGCTCACTCAACCTGTATACCGCACACACACACACACACACACACACACACACACACACACACACACACACATACACACATACACACATGCACACACACACGACAAAACTTTCACCTTGGACCGGTTCTCCGATCTGCCGTAACACACATACATACACATG
>NW_004797839.1:346722-348853 GCF_000002075.1 Aplysia californica
CAAAAATGAGATATATATAAAGTGTGGTTATGCGTTTTTATAGTGTTAGAGTAGGAAGGGTGAATGTGTTGTTCTGGCGGGAAAGGGGGTAGGGGGGGGGAGGTTGAGTTCTGTTGTTGGTGGAGTAGGTGTTGTTGTTTGGGGTTTGCTTTTTGCTGTGTAGTAGTAGGAGGGTGGTAATAGATCATTGAAGGTTTTTTTAGGATTATTGGGTATTGTGGTGGTGTGGGGTTAGGGGAATATGTTTCTAAGGGGCACTGGTGGTGAAAGCGGAATACGGTCAGTAATGGGAGTGAGGGAAGAGTGAGTTTTGCTGAAGGATATGTAGAGGTATAGGATGACAATGCGCAGATAGATTGAAACGTGGATACACACATACACACATACACACATACACACATACACACACACACACACACACACATACACACATACACACATACACACATACACACACACACATACACACATACACACATACACACATACACACACACATACACACATACACACACACACATACACACATACACACATACACACATACACACACACATACACACATACACACACACACATACACACACACACATACACACATACACACATACACACATACACACATACACACATACACACATACACACATACACACATACACACATACACACATACACACATACACACACACACACATACACACATACACACACACATACACATACACACATACACACATACACACATACACACATACACACATACACACATACACACACATATACAATACACACACACATGCAAAAAACACACGTTCAATACACACACACACACATACACACATACATACATACACGCATACACACATAGGCACATACAAACATACACACATACACACATACACACATACACACATACACACATACACACACATACACACATACACACATACACACATACACACATACACACATACACACAATACACACACACATGCAACAAACACACGTACCATACACACACACACACACACACACACACACACACACACACACACACGCGGACGCACAACAAGACCTTCACCTTGGACTGGTTCACCAGGCGGTCAAGAGCGGCGTAAAACGGCTCAAACTGTTGTGTGGCGTACAGGTACTCAGCCATGTCAGCTGGCGTCAGTTCCGCCTCCATGGAATCGTCTTCGTTGCTAGGCAACGCATCTTCGGCGTTTCGTATGTCTACGTCACCAGCCGTCCCGTCGGCGTCATCCTGAGGCAAAGGGGAAAAGAACAGGAGAATACCGTTATTTCTTTGTGGCAAATCACGAGGAATTCCATGTTTGGTCATTGTTATATTTATGACACCATTGTCCTGGAACGTTTAATTGCCAGGTTATAAACCGATACCGTTACAAATTAGAGCTATTGGGAGGCTGGCTGGACACCAAGGAGACAGGCAGATATATTTGACAATAAATTTATTAGAATGCTCCTCCACCCATGAATCAAACTCAGTTCTTCTGTATATAACTGTGAAACACCTCACCTCATAAGGTGCCCATCACATCAAAATGTTATGAAAATTGAAAGTCCAACTTTTTAATTATAATTTTTAAGATAACGTTTCTGGAAATAAATGAAATTGAAAAGTAGAGTTGATTTTTTAAATGTTTTAATTTTTTAAATTCATTTACTCATTTTTCATTTGTTGATTTTTTTAGGGAGGAAAAGGGGGAGGGGAGATTCATATTCGTGTAAAGAGGGAAAACAGGGGATTCGCGTCCGCAATTAATAGATAGATAGATAGATAGATAGATAGATAGATAGATAGATAGATAGATAGATAGATAGATAGATAGATAGATAGATAGATAGATAGAAAGATAGATGGATAGATATAACCGATCTCTCCCCTTATTTGTAGCTAAATTATGTCTTGTTCTCTTTCGCTCTCCCGTTCTCTCGTGTGCATTCTCTCTTTAAGCTCGGTCTCTCTCTCTCTCTCTCTCTCTCTCTCTCTCTCTCTCTCTCTCTCTCTCCCCCTCTCTCCCCCCTCTCTCTTTCTCTCTTTCTCTCTCTCTCTCTACCCCCCTCTCTCTCTCTCTCTCTTTCTCTCTCTCTCTCTCTCTCTCTCT
>NW_004797839.1:349010-350075 GCF_000002075.1 Aplysia californica
CTCTCTCTCTCTCTCTCTCTCTCTCTCTCTCTCTCTCTCTCTCTCTCTCTCACTTTCTCTCTCTCTCTCTCTCACCGAAAATGTAATACCCAGTGCAGGCTTTTATCAATTTTTTCTTCCCTCAATCCCAGCTCTTGTGTTTCCTTTCTCTTCTAAGCATGGTTGGACGGCCATGCGAGAATGCCCTACTTCTTTTCTTTCATTTGGTCGATTCCGTCTATTTAACTTTTTTCTTGCATTAAATGACTATTACTTTATTGGTGTGGATCTCTTCACTCAAACAAACACACAAACAAACAAACAAACAAACAAACAAACAAACAAACAAACAAACAAACAATAATGATATATATCATCAAGTGTTAGACTTGTTCGTGCAATTTGTCTGCCTGCCGGGGGCTCTTCTCCTCTCTCAAGAGCAATATTGTAGTTATTTAAAACTCCCGGCTCTTGGACAAGTGGACATGTTCCTTATATTAGGGACGTTCCTGGAGATGACAGAGCCCTGGAGTAGGCGGGGGCAGGGGTCATGACCGCTGGTGTCTCTTCCACAGTCGGCACTTCAAGGAGAGGGAGGAAAGACAGAGGAGAGAGAGAAAAGAGAGAGAGAGAGGGAGAGAGAGAAAGTGAGAGGGAGAGAGAGAAAGAGAGAGAAGGGAGGGGAGGGGAGGAGACAGAATGTGCGACAGAGAGAGAAAGAAAATTAAAGGGAAAGCGAGAGAGAAAAAAATAAGTGAAGAGAAAGAGAGGAGGAAAAAAGAAAGAAAGAGAGAAAGAAAAAAAAGGAAGAGAGAACGAGATGAATAAAGACAGAAAGAAAGAGAGGGAAGAAGAAAGAAAGAAAGAAAGAAAGAGAGAGAGAGAGAGAGAGAGAGAGAGAGAGAGAGAGAGAGAGACAGAGAGAGAGACAGACAGACAGAATTGAGTGGGTGCATTTCTCCTTCCCGAGGCAAGCGGATGGAAACAGCAACAGAATCCCGTCTTCGTTCAATACAACGTTGTTGAAAGGGGATTGACATGACACACGGGGAAAGAGTAGAGTTCTAAACATGTTTTCTTTTCTCC
>NW_004797839.1:350716-355923 GCF_000002075.1 Aplysia californica
GATCGCCCGAGCAGTGGCGCCACACTGTGGCCCTGTGGAGGAAGTGGTCGCCCTGGGCAGTTTCCGCCTGTCTATTTATAGACCTGCCGGGAGTGGGGGATTACGGAAGGGAACTGAGCATAGAGGAAATTAGCGGCCCCAGCTGCGCAACTGCTGGTCTACCAGTCTGTTTGCAAGTCTGTTTGCCTGTGGGTTAAAAACCCTCAGTGTATGCTGAAAGAATCTCAGCGATACGATAACGGTAATTTAGTAGGGAAAAAATGCGGTATAGACGGACAGAGGCAACATAGTGGCAAGAAAGAGATCTGCTCTATACACTCTCCATTCCAAAACTACCTGGCTGTTTGTGTTGTTTGTTTGCATGTTGTAGCATAGCTTTGTTTTGGGGTTTTTTGTTGCGTTTTTCAGAATTTGTTTTTCTTGAGAAGCGGCCTGAGGTTAAGAGGGTGGTGGGGCAATAAAAAATTGTGTTTTGGAGTGAAATTATAAAAACTGAGGTTAACACATAATATATCATTTCTTGGACATAATATTCTGAACAATGTCCCAAACGAATGTACGTGGTTCTGTACCTTAAAGTGGTGTTTGAAAGGATTTCACAGCAGAGAGTAGAGACTTTTAAAAGGAAAATCAATATCAGCTTTTGACTAAAAAAGCATGTTTTGCCCAAAATATGCTTCAGTTTTAGTTGGAAACCCCATTTTTTTCTGCTGTGTTAATATTTTGGAGTAGTTGCCATGTTTTGGTTTGAAATAATATCTTATGGAGGTTTTTAATGAGAATGGAACTATTTTGCCCTTTTCTTACCTTTGACGGCCGTTTTCTCAAAATGCTTTTTTCCATGCTTTATCTCATTCTTTTCTGCTTTGTTTCTTTTTCGATTTCAGAGTAATTTTCATGGGTTGTTGATGCGACCAAGTTTTAAAATTGTGTAGAGGAATTTTATTTATTGCACTTAGGTGGCTTCAGAAAACTTGATTCCCCCCCGTTTTTTCGCCGTTATGTAAGAAACCGAGTTTGAAGTAACATGAAATGAAACCCTTAGCGTACACCCAAAATTCCTCTAAACAAGTTAATTTTAGATCTGCTTTTTTTCTACGTGCATGCCGAATCAAACACGTATTTGTTTATATACAAGGGAATAGAACCGGATCAATATAGGTATACAAAATCCACTATGGCCGCCGTTTCCCTAGCAACCGATTCCTGTTTGCTTATCTAATAAGCCATTTCAAATCCCCATTGATACAAGAAGTCCCACATCAAATATGGGCTCTCTAGAGTTTGTAACAGCTTAGATAGATCAAGCCTTTTCTCTGATAGGACCGTATTCTGTGAATATTCAGATGAAGATTATGTGGATATGATCTTATTTAAAGAAAAAAAGACGAGCTATTGTTGGGAAGAGGACTTCAACGGCTGACTATGATGTGACGTTTAGAGACGAATATGTAAAATCAATATAACAATGTGTTGAAGAAATATTCTGTCTCAGTCTGTCTCCCAGTGGATCACTCTTACGTTCTCCCAAATGAAAAAACGAAATCTTGTCAAATGCCTTCTCAAGGACTCGAAATCGGACCCCTTTGAGCATACGAACCTAGAACCCGCATACTCACCGATTACGAATCCAGTCGTCGACCCACTCGATTCCCGACGCCTGAGTCTTGTAGCGGCACATTTTACACACAAGCTTATTATGTCAATGCTCATCAATAACATATACAGCTTACGGCAGAAGATCAATGAACGCCCAAATGCAAATGTTTCATTTCCTGTTGAGGTCTTTCTACATATGACGTCAAAATCGTCCGTGCATTCTTGGGACTAGTGCCAAAGCATTCTATCTTCAGGAAGTGAGGTTAGCAACTAAAAGTGTGAATTGTTTTATAGACATACAATTTTCCAGTTTCTCGACCAAAATAACAGTTTCTACATATTAAATGCGATTTTTGTTTTGGGACTTTTTTGTGTTTAGTGTTACGTCGGTGGTCTGGTGGTTGGACTGTTGGGTGCACAACCGAAAGGTCATGTGCTCGAATCTCGCCAGAGGATCCGACACTGTGTCCTTGGGAACGGCATTTTACACGAATGGGAGCCTGGCTCCTGGCTGCTTAAGATCGTGCAATTAATCCGTTAGTGTTTTAGCGCTCACTCGGCTGCTTGTGCTGTATGCTTCCCGGGAAGCAATGTTTGTGAGCTGTCTGCTGTGGTAATAATATGGATTATAACGTGCATAGAGCTTGCTCTTGAGCGGGGATATAATACGCTATACAAATGCTATTTATCAACTTTGTTAATCTCTTTAAAATACATACGTTGTAGACTAAATCGAAAACTATCACCCTCAATTAGGCTATGTTTATGCAGTTTGAAATCTGGTTGTAAAATTGATTGCAAATATTTTACTTTAGGCTCCCAATTCACGATCTCAGTCCACATGGCCGTTTTAGTCTAGCATTAAGCCCACTTGGGGGTATAATATATCATAGCCTGTTACGTTTGTACCATCATTTTGCAACCTCAGAATTACAATGTTCTTATCTGACATTTTTGGCCATAATGAGTTACTAGGACCATGGGGTCAGAAACCAATGTTCTATTAGTACACTATCAAAATCGTCAGATTATTCGCAGTCGTTATCAAAATATTCAAAAAATTGCATTCGAAAAATCGTGACATGATGTGAAACTCAAAATCTTTGACGTCAAATTTCTCAAAAGTAGGAACTGAGCAGATAGAACTTTGTTCTGATGTATCGATTTGGCTCATAGCCCACTCCACTGATTGCCGAGTTTCCGCTTACTGTTTGGGGAACCCAGAGAAACGGAGCGCACTCAAAATATAATGTATAGTAATACATAGATAAATAGGACAGGGTGCAATTTCCGTCAATATCATGCTGTGTATTGTATAATATTATTATGATTACCAAAGCCGACCTCATAGCATTCCGATACAATCTCAACTTCCAGTGCAAGACGTTATTTTACAAGTGCTAGAACACTAACATACTGACAACATAGTTCGCTGTCTATAGTCGGATATCCATTTACACGTACGTGAAGCGAGGAACATTCATGTTAAGTGTCTTTCCCAAGGACAGTACGTCGGGTTTAGCTGAGTGTTGAACCCCAAACCGATTGTGAGTCCGGTCGCCCACCCAATAAACTACCGACGCCACATTCTTACGGACACGTGGCCCTACCTGAGGTGAAATCTCAACTCTGTGCTTTTGCAAAGTCCAAGCTAGTACATGATAATTGCTGGTGTTTAGTGTTCTAATTGCCCATCTACACTGCTTAGATCATTTGAATTAAACTGTCAGGAAGTTCTGATTCTGTCTGAGCTATAACCGGGGCTTAGAGGGATAACAAAATGTCTCATCAGGAAGACCGACTTAGTATAAAAAAGGCTTTTCACAGAGAAATCGAACTCACGTAGTCTGCTTGCTACGGCGACGTGCCTGCCTGCTACACCACAGACAGTGGAGACCAACGCCTAACCACAAGTAATGTTTTGTTTGGGGGAAGACAAGCATAAGACAGCCATCTCAATTAAAGTTATCTTCTAACACAAAAAAGAATGAAAAAAGAGAAAAGACACTGAGGGAATAAAGACCTGTTGCAAAGAAAAACCAAGAGCGATTGACAGAAATAACTGAACGAAAGGACCTATGGACGATGTCTTGCAACCACTTTGAGAGTGGAGAGAAGAAGTAAGACACTGAGGAAGGAAAGACGTTCAATCTGCTCCAGTTTTCCTCGCACTAAATAATGAGCGCAATCTTGTCGCTGAGATTTAGTTAGCATATCATACTAAAAAGTCAAAATGACTGACAGACAGATTGGTAGGCCAGCAGAAGGGGGTGCTCGATAGTTTCCGTCGTGCGGTATTCCCGCCTTGTGTGGAAACAAAAGAAATAGGACAAACCAGTGGCGCCCTACAACACCCAAGAAAGGAAAGTAAAGAAAACACAGGGGGAGGGGGGCAGTACTACTGACTGAAGTGTCTTTATGCTATGCTAGTCCCAAAGGGTTGACATTAACCTGTTCTTATGCAGAGTAGAATTGTAAATGGGCTGATTCATCAATGTCATGCTCATAACTGTGCCAGAACTGCAACATGGAACTGCTGTTTTTTTCTTTCCTAATCCTTACTATCGTCATCTCTACTTCTTTTGTATGTTTGTCATACTCTTGGGACCGATATTTCAAGCAGACTTTGAGCTGTTGAAGTTAGAGAGGTGAGCAGAGTAAGGCTGATTCCCTGTAAGGACCTCCTGTTGATATCCACCCCTTGGCGCTCATATGACCTCATGTAATTGCCGTAAAAACTCTACTAAAACTAAATAAGGAAAGAAAACAAAACAAAAGAAGAGAAAGGCCTACCAGTGGCACGCCCCAACCACCAATAGAGGGAAAGAAAAGAAGGACGTACCAGTGACGCGCTCCGAAACAACAACAACAAAAACATCAACAATAACAACAACAACATCAACAACAACAACAACAGCAACAACAGCCCCAAAACCACAGCGCTGAAATGAGACAGGAGATAGTTGCATGACGTGTCCTGCAGTGTGGTTGTTAATGTGACCTTTGGGAAGTGGGTCAGCGCCTTAATGCTCACCCTGCATCGCGTGGGGGAAACAATTTAAGCAGACCATGGGCCCTGGGGCAAAATAACATAGTACCTTATTGGACAGAGCGCGCATTGTTTACGCAACACCCCCTCCCCCCCAATCCTTTTCCTAAAGATCAGAGAAATTTACGCAACGTTTACTAATATTGTGAAGATTACCAGTAACGTTTACGCAACATTAATTTACAAAGTTTGCGAGGCAAAGTGTAAGCAGCTATAACCAGCTTTGAGATTATCTGTAAAGTTTGTCATGCAAAGTGTAAGCAGCTATAAACAGCTTTGAGATCATCTGTAAAGTTTGTCAGGCAAAGTGTATGCAGCTATAAACAGCTTTGAGATCATATGTAAAGTTTGTCAGGCAAAGTGTAAGCAGCTATAACCAGCTTTGAGATCATCTGTAAAACTTACCCAACGTTTACTGCCTTGAAGGACATTTTAGTTACGATTATTATTAGGGACAACGAACGAACTTACACTTTTTTATAAACACCCAGACTTTCTTTGATTTCTTTTGAGTGTAAATGATTTTGTTTTAATTATTTTTTTATTTTTCGGTTGGGGG
>NW_004797839.1:356023-357267 GCF_000002075.1 Aplysia californica
GGGGTCGTTTTTGTCAAAATAATAGGTAATGTATTATCAGAGGCCGAGTGGATCGGGAGTTCTGGCTCAGAGTGATGTCAAACATAATTTTGTGACATGTTTAAACCTGGGGTTTGGGTGGTTGGTCACTACACTTAAACCCTTGCTCAAACAGCGGGCCCTGCATAGTAGCCATGGTGTGTAAAAGTAAAATTGTCCGTATTGGTCTGATGTTGTGTGTATTCGCAACTTTGATCAAATTATTCCTTGTTTGTATATTTGGGTGTGTAAGTGTGTATGCATTTAGATATTGAAATTAATGTATGCCGTATTAACCAAAACATTTCCACGATGATGAACATGGATTTTTAAAAAAATGTAGTTATCCGAATTTGGTCGAGGATAAAACCAAATAACACACACACAGAGAGAGAGAGAGAGAGAGAGAGAGAGAGAGAGAGAGAGAGAGACTTGATCTACAATGCACACACATTCAGGGTCTCCATACCCTGAAGGGCCAATATGGGTGTAGTCAGGACAACGTAGGCCAAAAACGAAGATAAGTATTTTTTAGAAGAAAGCAGCCTCGACTAGATGGTAACAATACATTAATTTGTACCCCCACCCCCACCCCCCCTTTCCACTTAATGTACAATAAGTCAGAAAGGTCTTTTACGAAATTGGGCCCTGCCGAGAATGGAGATCCAGAGTAAAGACAATTATATTATGTATAAAGTCATGTAAGTTCAGTATGGGATGATTGGGAGGGGGGGGGGGCATTGTAGACAAAGTTTACCTTAAGGGAGAAGGGATTAAGTCAGTTTAACCTTACTTTTTGTCACAGTAAAAGTCACTTTTGTCTTGTGCCTCAGTTTTCAGACTCAGCTTTTCTTGTAACTATGCAAATGTAACTGTGAAAGTTTTTTAATACCCCCTTCCACCCCCCCCCCTCCCAATCCCCAAATCGACGCAATTTATATCATTTAGAGGGCGGGCTGCTTCAACACTGCCCATCACAGCCATCCTGGAGGAAGAAGAATGCAACATTTCAGAAGACAAGTGAAAATACAAGACAAAGAACTCGCCACATACAAACGGTATCGATGTCATGTTTTCTGCCTGCGACAGCAACATGTCTAGCCACCACACCACAGCCACCAGCCACCAGTCTGACTACAGTGGTACGCGACAAACTCTCACCAGAAGCTGGGTAATCAACCGTGGATGGTTCATTAACACAACTAACACAAATCTTCGCATACCTC
>NW_004797839.1:358711-359959 GCF_000002075.1 Aplysia californica
GGGAGGGAGATGATAGAGGTGGGCGAGGGGGTAGGGGAGGCAGAGGGCAGATTGACGAAGAGAGGAGGAAAAGTCAGAAAAAAGGGGGTGGGGGTGTTCGGGGATGGATTCAGTGCAGTGCGCCTCCATAAAAAGTGTTGGCGTGGGTGATAACTGGAACAGTGGTAGATATTGTTACAATGTGTAGTCGTCAGTGTGTGTGTATGTGTGTGTGTGCGCGCGCGCGCGCGCGCGTGTGTGTGTGAAAGCGCGGGCTCGAGAGAGAGAGAGAGAGAGAGAGAGAGAGAGAGCAAGAGATGGGGAGAGAGATAGAGGTAGATATGTGAGAAGGCACACAGGCAAGCAGACAGAAAGGCAGACAGACAAGACGTGAGTATGTAGGAAAGTCGTTAGGTAGGTATGAAGGCAGGTTCTTGTGGAGACACGCTATAAATATATACAATTTTTTCATTCATGTAGCTACGTTATTGTAAACCAAATTTCCTCTAAAGGAATCGATAAAGCTGGATTTTATTCTCGTGTTTTCAAGTTATTTATAATCAAATCCAAATCCCTTTCCTTGTCCAAGATTTACTGTGGCTCAGCTTCCAGTATGGAGCAAAAGCAGCTCGAGTCTCTATTGACCTTTTCTAACTCGAAAACCGGAATCGATAAAATCGAACAGAAAACGTCATTCGCGTGCAGCTAACGGAAACAAAAGTCTGTTTTAAAGACAAACTAAAATCGACTTCGCAAACACAATGAAATGGAGCTTGCGAAATGCAGCTAAAAACCTGCTGACAAAGCTTGTAGCACACTTGAAATTAATGCCATGTGTCACTTGCGTGATGTTTTTGATAGCAATCTGGATGAGAGTAGAATATTGAAATTGTAGGTGTTTTACGCCCGCTATCGACACACTTAGATGAGACAGGAAGTGAGCTGCTTCCACTCTGCCTCTCAAGGGCAATCCTGGCTGCCAGGGAGACGACGTCCCAGCAGGAGGA
The DNA here is from genome assembly GCF_000002075.1 of Aplysia californica. Lineage (NCBI taxonomy): Eukaryota > Metazoa > Mollusca > Gastropoda > Aplysiida > Aplysiidae > Aplysia > Aplysia californica. The sequence continues at coordinate 359,698 of NW_004797839.1, forward strand.
AATATTCGAGGACAAAAAACCAACCCAAAAGCTTCCAACACCAGGATCGAACTCGCGCTTTCTGTGTGTCAGTGAACTGCTTCTACAGCTGCTCCAGACACGCCGGGAATTTGTCAAATGTGGTGTTTTTGAAGCGGCTTTGGATGAGAAGTTTAGCTCTCCTTCTTCCTCTTTTCTTCTTCTTCTTCTTCTTCTTCTTCTTCTTCTTCTTCTTCTTCTTCTTCTTCTTCTTCTTTTTCTTCTTCTTCTTCTTCTTCTTCTT
>NW_004797839.1:360350-361386 GCF_000002075.1 Aplysia californica
ATCTATCTATCTATCTATCTATCTATCTATCTATCTATCTATCTATCTATCTATCTATCTATCTATCTATCTATCTATCTCTTTGCCCTACACGATTTGTTTTAGTTCCAAGCCGGGTTTCTGCATCTTGGTCCCATCTTGGGTTAGGTGTCCCCTTTCCTCTGACGCCTTCTACCTTTTGCTTCCCGATGCTTCTGGGGTTGAATCATGTTGTTCCACATTCCATAATTAATTTAGTTTCATTTATAAATCTAGTACATGTATAGTTGCATTCAATTAAAACTCCAGAACTATTAAAAATAAAATCCAAACTATTTGTATGGTGATCATAATAATCTGTGTATCTGTTCGATTCCCGAGTGGGAGAGGCTGCACCAGGGGAAGGGAGACTGCGCAGTATCTACAAAGATACTATCTTTGGTATCAATTCGGAGACGTCCCCCACGGAGATAGACCAATCAAAATGCTTTGTGCCTCTAGACCACGTAAATAAATCTGGGGGATTACAGGGAGGCATGCCCCCGCTGTTTTAACCCATAATTTGTTATTTTTCTGTTAGATTTGATATTTTCGTTAAAATAATTGATTTACAACAGTTTAAGTACCTATTTGTGGGATCTGAAGCAAAAAATACGCAGTTTGATAAGCAGTGCATATGTGTACGGGTGTGCCTCTCCGAATAGTTCTTGGGTGCTTGCCGGAGACGTCTCCGAATATCTTCTGAGGAGACTATCTATCGTCATTATCTCTCCTGCTTCTTTTTTTTGTATGTGACTATCTTAAAAGACCTGGAATCGTCGGGACTATGATTTCGTCGCATGTGCCGTAAAATTCTTACTGAAAAAAGAAGCCACTCAGCATCGGTTGGCGCCGACCAGCATGATCATAGCAGCACGCATAATAAGACAATGTATATAGTTTTATATAATGCTCTGTCTTCCTCTCTCTCTCTTGTCCCGCCTCGCTCCCTCCCCTCCTCTTCAGCCCCCAACCACCACCTCTCTCTCTATCTTTGTTTCTCTCTCTCTCTCTCTCT
>NW_004797839.1:363486-364717 GCF_000002075.1 Aplysia californica
ATAATAATAATAATAATAGTTACAATAATAATACTATAATGATAATAATATATATAATAACCCAAATCATAATTATTAATAAATTGCATTTGTATGGCGCACATCTCAACTCGACAGCAAGCTCTAAGCGTTTTACACACTCTAATATTATTACCCCAGCAGACCTTAGAAAACTCATAAACATACTCAAACAGTGCTCGAACACTTACAAACTGATAAGATCTTTTACTGTCTTCTATAGCTGGGTACCCATTCCCACCAGGGTGAAGAGAGAAAAATTCGTGTAAAGTGCCTTTTCCGGGAAGGACAAAACGTTGGGCCATTGGAGGGATTCGAACCCACGTCCTTGCGGTTGCGAGTGTGAGAGCCTAACCGCTTTGTAGGTGGGGTGCACAAAGGCCAAAGTGGAAACAGTGCCGCACACACTCCAGTAAAGTGAGATTCCTATTTTGTCTGTTCTATTTGTTGTTTTATTTGACGTCCATGATGGACAGTATGCTTCCTGGACAAGATTTCCGGTACAGCGAGGGCGGCCATGACAGTGTACGGATCTCCTAGGTTAATTCAAATCTATGTGCACAACACACAACCTCTGTCACAGACAAAGGAACATTCACTATTTTCACCCGGAGATATTTTCTGTCAACATCGTTAAAAAGGAATATAAGGATTCAACAGGCTTTGAATTTCGGACTTAGCAAAATCTGTTTCATTATCTCATTCATCCAGCTGGATTTATTTCCTGTTCCCCCTTTCATCTTTCATGCCACACTTAAAATGTTCATCTCCTATGAAGTTTCGGCTCAGCAAAATCCATCTCATTATATCATTTATACCTTTCAAATTTTTTTCTTTTAAAGCCCTTCTCCCATCTTTCATGTCAGGCTTTACCTCAGCTGTGCATGCTCTACACTATCACATCACACTTGTCTTTTCGTATTCCCTTAATTGTCTCTCTATCATACCGCACTACTCTTTAGCGTCATCTCCTCTCTTTCATCATATTGCAACACTGTTCTTTACAACTTCCATCGCACTCTGTCAATCATTCAGTGTATGACAACTCATTTCTCCAATTAACTTCTTTCTTTTATCCTCCCAAAAGCACTCATGACATAACTTAATGTTCTTTTTTTATAAACTATATGTATGCATGTGTGTGTGTGCGTGTGTGTGTGCGTGTGTGTGTGTGCGTGTGTGTGTGCCTGTGTGTGTGTGCGTGTGTGTGTGT
>NW_004797839.1:367269-368957 GCF_000002075.1 Aplysia californica
CTCTCTCTCTCTCTCTCTCTCTCTCTCTCTCTCTCTCTCTCTCTCTCTCTCCCCTCTCCTCCCCTTTTCTCTATGCCTCATCAATCTCCACTCAATTGACCCAAATAACAAACGAGGTTTTTCGATGCCCGCATTGTTGACACAAGCCAACCTTGGGGGTTATATTTAGCCAGGCACGTGCTCTATGAATGGACTACCTCAATAATCCCCCTCCTCTCCCCCCACCCCTTGCTTCCACTAGATCGAGACCTAGACTCCAGTGAAAAAGCATTGGGTCTGTTTGTGGTATCACAACACAGGGAGCAGTAGAGATGAGCCCCTCGATTCTTTTATTCAACAATTCACGTTGTTTTTCGCTATTCAGAACAATTCGAAGAAAAGCAGAGCCATTCGAATGCCAGGTGATTTTAACTGATGGAAGATTTTCATCTTGTATTTGTCTCAACTGTTAAAAACAGGGCATTTTATATTTATAAATAAAATCAGTGAGGTAAATACAACGATACTATTTATGAGCCACGGTGATAAGTGGAGCTTTCAAGAGTATTGAATATCGAATGCTGCTGGTGGAATTTTAATACAACATTTTTTTTCAAAAGCCCATTTTTGCACACGGTTTTTGAATATTCGAATAGTGTCTTTACACTTCGAAGCGTCGATGAAGTTCCGGTTCTTCCAAGTCGCTCAACGTGGAGCAGGGGAGAAATGTTTGATGGGGGGGGGGGGGTTGTATGGTTTTGTTTGTTTTTCTTTTTTAGTATGGGTTGGGGTGGGAGGGGGAAGAAAGGAGGGGGAAGAGATGGACTAGGGTCAGAAATGTAGGATGCAGTTAGCTCTGACAGTGCTGTGAAATTGTAAATGGAGGGCCTCTCTGTATCAAGGTCTGCAACCACACGGGAGTGGCGGGGAAAGTGTGCGCATGTGCGCAGTTTGCAGGATTGGAAGTTAAGAGGATGTTACTGGGGTTTTGCGGGAATGGAGATGTTGATTTGGGGAAGGGGGGGGGGTGATATAGTAGCGAGAGGAAGCAACAACAACAACTACAACAACCATAATAAGTAAATAAACATTGCAATAACTTCAACAATGTTATGTTATTATTACAGCAACAGTTACAGAATCTACAACAACAGCTACAACAACAACACAAATAATCGCAACAACAATAACAACAGCAATGAAAATATTAAAGGCAAATCATGTTACTAGAAAAGCGGTATTTAAAAAAATGATTAAAAAAAACACTGTTAAAGAAATGTCATGTTTTTAGAAGTTGTATATATGGAAAAAAAAGATTGTAAAAAGAAGTCATTTTTAATTTTTGAATCGGTTGAATATTCTGTCGAAAACTTACAAAAACAACCACATCTGAAACATGCGCAAAGCAGTAATGATTGTCGTTTGCTGGTTGATCTTAGCTCTTCTAGTCAGAGTCCACGGATTGAAACTCGGGAAAACTTCCGCCCCCTCAAACCTTTCCAGCACACAGTTTGGTGAGGATGATCTGTTTTCGGCCCCGGCAGCATAACTCAAATATCCATGACGGTTCTGCACTTTCTAGGTCAATCCACCACAAATCACATGACTTCACCACGTGTTTAGGTTAATACTAATAATAGCAAACCACGGATGAAGTATTGAAAATAGGGTTGGTCAGGATTACTTAATGAAGATATTATTATTATTAT
>NW_004797839.1:371877-372928 GCF_000002075.1 Aplysia californica
GGGGGGGGGAATTGCTACCAAACTTAAAAATGTGTCCCGCGCACTTATATGACAACATGCAGGTGTGAGCACCGTAAAACACTTACCAAAAACAAATTTTTAAAAAATAAATAAATAAAAAATGAGGGCGAAACGTGCGCCCTGGTGGTATCATGACGGACAGCGGAGCTCCTCTGATTCGAATCCCCGAGAGAGCGTTCTGAACTTGGGTCGTTTGCGGGAGTTTTTAAGGTTTCCCATGCATTTAGGGCAGTATTATCGGAGATGGACGTTGAATTCGGAGATCTCACCTTTTCAATGACCTGATAGAGGAGGGTATACACACAAAGGTGATGAAGATACAACGACAAACAAAGGAGAGGGACAAATAAAGGGAGAGAGTGCTAAACTGAACAAATACATATTTTTTTAATGAATAAAAGATGGCGGTTTTTTACACCCCCATCGACAGAATGTAGATCATTTAAGAGGCAGGATTCCCACTCTACCTGTCCGGGCCAAGCTGAGAGGGATACAGGATCCAAGCAGAAAGACGGGGACAATCCATCAAATTTCTGCTCCCTCGGGAATCGAACGCAAGTCTCCTGCGTGCGGCAGGAAAGTTCCTAACCACCACACCACAGTCACCGGCAAAAAAAAAGAAAAGAAAGACAACAGCAGAAAAAGGCAGAGGCTAAAAAATAAGAGTGATCGCATAAACGCCGCGGAACCAGCAAAACCTCTCCCTACTCAAAGCCAGACCATGGAGAGACCGTCTGACAATTCGGTTCCAATCTTTGACAACTCTCAGACCGAATAAAGAGCCGGGCTATTCTCGGAAACTTCCCGCTCAGAATGGTGGTCGTGACGTAACAATGACGCACGTAATATGGCCGCCATGTCTACAAAAGGGACGGGTATCAATAATGTCTGGGGTCATTGATGGGAGAGTTATTGAAGAGGGAAGGGATAAGTGGGGGATGAGTAGGGAATAATATGGTGGGTAGTTAGAACTGATTTGTGAGAGAGACCGGGAGAGAGAGAGAGAGAGAGAGAGAGAGAGAGACGAAAG
>NW_004797839.1:378888-380757 GCF_000002075.1 Aplysia californica
GGGGGGGGGCGAGAGATAGCACTCTTTAATTTTGTTTTTAAAAAGTTACCTTGCTGTACTTCTGAACGGCGATCAGTTTTTCGTTCAGCTGAGTTCTTATCAACTACGCCATGATGGCCTCTCGGGGCAAGTCAAAGTTGGGTAAACGTAAAAAAGAGTCACCTTTCTCCCCTGATGAAGACACGCGACAAAAGACATTTTCTGTGGTCGGACTTTAGTTCACTTGTCTCAGTATTTAGTAATCTCAGTAACTTGTTACATACAGCATGGCTGCAGACACTCTGTGCTCACAAGTCTTCACAGAACTCGTGGTCCTTAGTTTGGAACAGAGAAGATCAACGAGCTTGAGAGGTGCAAAGTCTGGAAGCCTTCTGAGCAACTGCTGTTGACTGAGACGAATGCCCGCTCCAGTTCTCCATCATACTGTTCACTCAGGTGATTCTACTGATGTGAGCAGTGTCGTTAATAAACCGGGATCTAACACTGTTCTAAATGATTGTATAAGGCCATCATCAACTGCTTCACTTGTTGTTAATTCATTCTAAAAGTAGGAATATAATTCAATTATTAAAACTTGAAGCATGAAACTGCAATGCGTACATAGTAACAATATTTCCCTACACTTTTTGAGTTGGCTGTTAGCCAGGTTAGCGCAAATTTTCAGGAACCGGAGATTTTAGAGGACAGTTTTTTCTTTAGTTGCTTAGAGAGCGGAGTGAACTGTCTTTAGGATCTTTGACGGAAACCACACCTGCAACTTTCGACAACAAAAACTACTCCGAAAATTACACCTTTCATCTTCACTTTAGAAGTTTTGCTGCAAAGTCTTTATAACTTAACCAGGAGAAAAGTATTACCAACAGTGTGCAGATTACTTTGAAAAAAAAAAGGAAAAAGTTATAATTACTAGTCTCGTCAGGACAGCGAGACAAAATCGACATGTGAGGCATCTTGGGGAAATCGGGCGCCCGTCAAAATAAAGCAATCGAAGAAACTGGCATATTTCTGTTTGTTTGGCAATTTTTATTTTTGAAGATATTTTTGACTCAACACCTTTAAAGTTCTTTTAAAAACACATTTATGTGCGGATTTTACGGAAAATTGTTGATTTAAGGCATACACTAATGTAAATTTGCTTTTTCAAAGAACTCTAAGGTTTTGAAAGTCACTAAACCTTGGACCATTTTCTCGCTTATTTGACCTCTGAAGCTAAGGGACCCCCATGTCGTTCAGTTGCAAATATCTCGACTTCTATTCCTGATATGATGTCAGTATTTTTTCACCTAAAGCAAGACAAATGACCAAGCTCTAAAATGATACCAATAACTCCACATGTCCAAAAATTGACGATCGCCTGATTCCACCACGTCGTGACACACATAGAACAATGGCAATGTATAAAAAGAGATAAAAACTGCGCTGAATGCACAACAGATCTAAGCATTCTAGCCAATAACGTGATGCACGCTCACCACCATGTGTCAATCTGACAGTACACGAAGTCATTAGCACTGATATCTCTCGTCTCCGTAAAAAAATGGGGGAAAAAATGGAATGGGTTCGGCAATTGCATTAACTTTTTTTGTAATCAAAAGTACGAATGACGAAACACACTCATACGAAGACAGGTTTGACGAATTTCATTGTTTTCTTGTAGAACGAAAGTGTGTTCTCCCGGTGTTCTTGTCGCGAGCCAGATTAAGCGATTCCGAATAACTCGAGGGCAAAAGCAGGAAGAAATTGAGTAAAGTATAGACTTTGATACATAAGCTCTCAAATGCTAGACTAAAACTAACACTATGGCATATATCGCTCAAAGGCATTTCATTAAATATTTGATTTATTTCTTTCGGTTGGGTCGGAAATTTT
>NW_004797839.1:381370-382602 GCF_000002075.1 Aplysia californica
CCCCGCATTCTGACACGATAACACAGCGGTGTCCGTGGAATAGCTGTAAAGGACTTCACCGTAGCAAGCAGGAGACGTTGAGTTCGAATCTAGTGTGGAAAGGACTTTTATCGAGTACATGGTATATCCATCGTTTTGCTGGGGCGTTGTTTTCGCTTTCCTCCAGCAGTCAGGGTCGACGCCTGCCTCCCGATTGATCTTCTTGCTATAAAGCGAGCTAGAGGGTAATCCCAGAGAGGTCTCCGAAGGTCGCTTTGGGTCGGTTACTTAAAATAGATCAAAACCTACCTTCTTGACAGAAAGAACCTTCGGAGACCTCAATGAGGCTCGTGGTGTACGTCAAATATTCTACCTTTTACTTCTACACGTACACACACATAAACACACACAAATACACATACAAAACACACACACACGCACACACAAATACACACATATAGATCACCACATACATACACACACACACACACACACACACACAAATACACACACACATATACACACACACACACTACATCGTGCATCAGCAATTGAGGCAACTGAACTAGCAGACAAATAGTGGGCAGCAAAAACAGCTCTTCCCTGCAGTGATACGTCAACGACATATACTCACAGTAAAAACAGCCACGGCAAATACATGAAGTAATAAAACAACATACACAGGCAGTAACGCAAGGACATATTATTATACAAGCATTGATAGAACAAACTAGGACCCTGGCTTGGAACCAAATACGTCATGAAGGCGGAATGGAGAGAGACAGACCCTATTATTGCAAAAGGTCGGAGAGCAGGGATAACAAAAACAACAACAGCAACAGCAACAACAACAGTCACAGTCACAACAACAATAAAAACAACAACGCCAACAAAATCAACATATACAACACAACAACACAGCATCACTCTAATCGCATGCAAACAGAGAGTAGCATGTACAAAAAATGTTTATCCCCGCTTGTCAGAATCAAAATAGAAAATCTCCCTTTTATACTCCTGTCAATGTAATGGATGGAGTGGTTATATTAGTTCCGTGTTATACATTAGTATTGGCCTTGCAGTTTGTATTATTATCATTATAATCATTATTATTAGCATTCGGGGACTGCCTCGCTTTCCTTTTCTCAATCTACTCTCCTCCTCTCCTCCTCTCTTCATCTCTTTGTGTATATCTTCCCTTTCTCTAGCTCTCTCTAATTCTCTCTCTCTCTCTCTCTCTCTCTGTCTCTCTC
>NW_004797839.1:384988-386342 GCF_000002075.1 Aplysia californica
ACAAACACACACACACACACACACACATACATACACTCCATTTCCTTTTATATACACCAAGTCAGTGTGTGTGCGTCTCTCTCCCCCTCTCTGTGTCGCTCTGTATCTCTCGGTCTCTCCGTCTCTCCCCTATCTGTTCCCCTCCCTCTCTCCCTCTCCCACCCTGGGACGCCCTTGTGTACTGACTGTGGAGCTGATTGCGTGAAGGAACACCTTCACAGCGAGAAGACGGCCTGTGTGATGAATGCTGCTGACATTTTGGGACGAGACAAAAAAGTCGGATTTCCATTCATAAACACCTTAAAACGTGTTTATATTTGTTCCATTTATTTCCATTTCTCCACATTTCCCTGAGGCCTTGCGCAATAATAAACGGAAACTTGAATATGTTATGCTGTTAGATAATCTTTCCTTTAGGGGAAAATGTTTTTGTTTACATCAGCACAAAGTTCTTCCGTGACTGTTTTGTTTTATTTTGGTTTGTTTCTCTTTTCTTGTTCTTTTCTTGTTTCTATCGTGGTCGAGGTCGTTGTCATCATCGGTACCGTTTTTGCTGCTGTCGCTGTGGTTGTTTTTACTGTTGCCGCCGCTGTTGTTGTTGTTGCTGTGGCACAATATGGCACAATATGGCACAATATGGCACCATATGGCACAATATGGCACAATATGGCACAATATGGCACAATATGGCACCATATGGCACCATATGGCACAATATGGCACAATATGGCACAATATGGCAAAGTGGGGATGTGCCACGAACACACGACTATATTATCATAATAATTGCGGGACAGGTTTTAGGGATAATGATGCAGTCCTTGGTGAGCGCGTTTTGCAATGAAGTTTGTAAAGAGTGTTGCGAGTGGCGGCCATGACAGTGCGTAGTCTAGGTGTACAAGTCTCTAGGTCACATACGTCGTGGGTGTGTTTGGTTCAAAGACGGAAATAGAGTATCTTCCTTCATGGCCGCCGCTCGTTGCTCTCTCCCTCTACCTCTCTCTCTCTCTCTCTCTCTCTCTCTCTCTCTCTCTCTCTCTCTCTCTCTCTCTCTCTCTCTCTCTCTCTCTCAGGGTATAAACTGGCAGCGTAATTACAGATCAAAACACAAATCTTGCTTCATGCTGTAGTCAAATGTGTTCACCTTTCCCCTCTTTGCCCCTCATTTCGGTTCCAAGTACTGTCAAATGATGCCCTTCACGGAGAACAAAAACGACACCAGGAGTGTCCAGTGTTGGATTCTATGTCAAATGATGCCCTTCACGGAGAACAAAAACGACACCAGGAGTGTCCAGTGTTGGATTCTATGTCAAATGATGCCCTTCACGGAGAACAAAAACGACACCAGGAGTGT
>NW_004797839.1:390360-392963 GCF_000002075.1 Aplysia californica
GAGAGAGAGAGAGAGAGAGAGTGAGTGTGTTTGTTAATAATATAAACTATCCCCTAGAATTGTATCCAAACCCAGCCCTTTCCCCAATCCAACACATACGTGTAGGAGAATCAGTTTCCTCTCACTTGTCTCCCTTCTCTCGGAACGATTGTTCCATCTTTAGGGCCAGCCTTGTTTGGTTTGAGCTCTGTTAATAGGGGAGACAACTGCTTTTTAGCGCCTTTACACGTGCGAATTTGACTTCATTTGAGAGCTTTGGTTGTTTCCTGTATAGCCTTTTCATTTCATCAAACGACTCTACCATTATGGATACTAAGTAAAAATACTATTATTAATGAGAAGACACTGTGGAGACCATTTATCACATGTTTCATGGTATTCCCTCAGCTCTCCCTGCTCGTCACCGAGCAAAAAACTAGAGGCTCCCACAGACCTGAATGTCGCCCATATATCATAACCAGCGTGCACTGATACAGTAGACTGTTTGGCTGCCACAATCCTGAATGACCCGCCCTGTGACAACAAAAGTGTCCAGTGCACAGTCTGTTTGCTGAAAACCTGCCCTCAGTCGGAGTCACTTCCACAACTACCCGTTTGAGCAGACCCAAGATGTAGTAGACAACCAACAAATTGCGGAGAAAGTTTTCAGTACCTATTTTTTTTATTCCAATTGTAAACCCTGACCCACAAATCTATCTTTGTACTCATTAAGTAATGAACTCTCTGAACAACTGAGCATTTTTCAACTGACAACAAAAGTCTCCACGAGACAGCCCCACCGAGACAAATGACAGACACAGACATAAGAAGAGAGAGAGAGTGAATGTTTGAACCAAGACTTATCAGCCTGGAAGAATGGAGAGGCCCGGAGTGTTTAGAGAGCTCATGCTGCGAGATATGACCACTTTAATCCAGATATCATCTTTGCCACATATTTAGACAAGCAGCAAATGTTCATCCTGCTCCATATCTCATATCCACCTCCCCGTGTTATGATACCCCTCAATAAAATACTACAATGAATATGTAAAATATTATAAATGATCGATACCAACTAGATATTTGTGTTCGTAAGCCCAACAAAGTGCTCAAATCAAGTGCAGCCCCAGAGCTCAAAAGCAAGTATATCCAACCTGAAGCCACCTAGTTCAGTGTTTGCCAATATACAACGTAGAACAGGTGTGTGACTACAAGAAGAGCTCAGGGGGAAAACGGGCATAGTCTCACAATCTGAACATTGTGAGGATATCGATTTTGAACGCTTGTTGACATATTGTAACTGTATTTCTGTTCAACTGTCGGTTGGCTATTGTTGTAAGATTTCCCATTCAACACACATGATAATAAACTTCCAATAAAAAAACAAAAGAAATTATGAGTCCACACACTTTCTTTTAATATTGACACCCTAAGAATTTCCAGTTTGTGACTATGCCTGTTTTTTCCCCTGTGCTCTTGAACTTGGGTGTTTCTGTACACAACAAACCTGACTGGCATAACAACCACCATTCTCTCATCTATACAACAGTGAACAAAAGACTTTTCTTTTCTTTTTTCGAAGTAGCTCATTTGGCAGAAAGACAAACAAACAGAACCAAAAGAGATGTGACAAGAATAGAACCCACTGTTGATTCATTGCTGTCCATTTTCTATCAGTCAACAATAGAAAGGATGATCTATTTCTGTATGACACAAAATGTCAAGATTAAATAAAAGTTATCACGGATCGTAATAAATGTACAATATCGCTTGCATTAGAAAGATTATTTCCATCGTCTCTGACAACCAGCATCCTTTGTTCCCTCAAATTAAAACGCCAAGTAAAGACCAATGCTTCTGCTGTGTCACAAGGAAAGGTCTGTGGCAGATCCTACTTCACTCCATCCATTTTATTCCATTCCATTAAATTCTATTCCATTCTTCTTCTTCTTCTTCTTCTTCTTCTTCTTTTTCTTCTTTTTCTTCTTTTTCTTCTTCTTCTTTTTCTTCTTTGTCTTCTTTTTCGTCTTCTTCATGTACTATTACTTCTTACTAGAGTAACGTGATATCCAAAGATTTTATTATGCTAAGTTTGATTATTTTAATTGTTTAAAAAATGAGGGGAATTTCGAATAAATAACGGTCATTCAGTTCTAGAAAAAGCAACAAAAAAAAAACGAGGCAGAAAGGCAAACGAAGGGAACCAAAGGAGATGTGGCAAGAATAATCTAACGCACCAGTTACACTCTTCTCCCACACACGTGATTATGTTCCTCCCACTGGGTTCATAAACTACGCATAACATCATGCATAAAGCGATCAGCTTGAAAAAGAATTATGCCGTCGTTCCAGCGGTCAGTGACCCCATTTCTGGGTCAGTCAGATAGCCAGATGGAAAGGAACAAATAAGCTGCTTTAACTAGCAAAATGCCCATTGATTTTATGCTCCATCATAACCATCATTATTTGTAATGTTATTATTACTATTATCATTATTATTATCATGTGATGATGCTGATGATGATGATGATGATGATGATGATGATGATGATGATGATGATAATGATGATGATGATGATGATGATTATTATTATAATTAGTTGTTGTTATTGCTGTTGTTGTTG
>NW_004797839.1:394987-400278 GCF_000002075.1 Aplysia californica
GAGGAGGAGGAAGAGGAGAAGATTTGGAGAAGTACATCTATCTCTCTTTCATTCTTTCTTTCTCTCCTTCACTTCTTTTTTTATTTCTCTCTCTCTATCTCTCCTCTCTCCCCCCCTTCTCTCTCTCTCTCTCTCTCTCTCTCTCTCTCTCTCTCTCTCTTTCTCTCTCTCTCCTCTACAGCCTACCTGCACAAAAGTCTCATGAACGTCCTGAGATGGGATGTCTATTTTCGTTTCCACAACCGTTTCCGGTTCCTGCTGGCTCCCGGAGGCCTGCTGCTGCTTTACTTCCTGTTTTACATCTGCGATGACGTCACCAGAGTTTGTGTCCACAACTGAGACGGAAATAGACAAACGGGGATAGTTGCTAAATACAGACAGCGTCTATTTGTTGCTTGTTTTTTTAAAATGTGTTTCTTTGTTTGATTCTTTATTTGTTTGTTTGAGTAGAAAGAAAAATGGTGAAATGGTATAGGTTTAACGCCCTTGTCAACACTATTAGGTTATTTCAGAGGCGGGGCCTCCGAGTTTAACGTCCGTCTCCGAAAGGACCGAGTCAAATGGGAAATTCGTGTTAAGTGCTTTTCCCAAGGACACAACGTCGGACCGAGCTGAGGCTCGAACCCCCGAATCCGCAATCAAACGATTACGAGTCCGGTAGCCTAACCACTAGGCTACAGACGCCACCTGAGTAGAAAGAAGCATAATGACATACGGTGGTGCTGGAGAAAGGCGAAAAAGACAGAAGCATTTGGGGGAAAGAGGAAAAAGGACTGACCATCAGCACCCTACAGCCACACGCCTGTTTTTGGTTTTTTGGTTTTTGTTTTGTTTTGTTTTGTTGTTTTTTAATCGGCGCTTGCAACTGAATGAGGTCATGGATTTATTGTTTGTTTGTTTGAATAATGTTTCTTTGCTTTTGTTGTAGCTGTTTTACACACATGTCGACAACAATAAATCATTAATTAAACATGCGTGCATGTTGCCTGTTGGAAGAAAGACCTAGATACACGATACACATTCTCCCCACACTGTTATCTAACTCGAAGTGTCTCCATCGGATGGCGAAGCACGTAACCACGACACAACAGACGCCGGTTGTTTTTGTCTGAATAAAAAGAAGCACGTCGTCACAATAATGGCGATTTACTGCTGGGAAAAAGCAAACGAGGAATGCAGAAAAACAAAGGGGGGGGGGGGGAGACAGAGAGATCCAAATGGAGAACCTAGCACCAGCCAGGAGGGGGGGGCGCCCCCCAACCACCCACAATGTGTACTTGTTATGGAATAAGTGAAGAATTTAGAACAAACGTTATCTAGGCAAATGAGTTTCACCAGTTCTGTTCCATTTGTTTACCAGAAAAACGGTGTAAAATGTCAGGTTCTCACTGTCGCGCGCAGTGGACATGAGTTTGATTCCAATGAATGGAAAATTATGAACTGAGAAATAGACCATGGAGATACTATATAAAGCAGTGTCCAACACAGTTCATTTTTGACCTGGCAAACAAGATCGAAGCCGCCCACCTCCTACATAATCTAACGTGTGCCGAGTCGACAGGAGATTAATCGGTTCTGACGTTGGTTAAAGGGGAGTTTGTTGAAGAGCATGAAGTTAGAAGAAGAAGAAGAAGAAGAAGAAGAAGAAGAAGAAGAAGAAGAAGAAGAAGGAGAAGAAGAAGAAGAAGAAGAAGAAGAAGAAGTTCTTCTTCTCTCGTAGAAGAAGTGAATCGATTTAGTTTTAGAGTGGTCTCACCTGGAACTGGAATAGCTACTTAAGTACTATATCCCGCTAAGCCGATACTAAGAGTCTGTTTCAACCGATTCTAAGATACTACATGTATATCATACTCAGCTTGGCTTGACCCTTGACCGCTTTCTGAATGGACAAAACGTTGTCGATGGGAGCTGAAAACATACTACTACGGCTACTACTACTGCTGCTACTGCTGCTGCTACTGCTGCTACTGCTGTTACTGTTGCTGGCTGCTGCTGCTACTGCTGCTGGCTGCTACTGGCTGCTACTGGCTGCTACTGGCTGCTACTACTACTACTGGCTGCTACTACTACTACTACTACTACTACTACTACTACTACTACTACTACTACTACTACTACTACTACTACTACTACTACTACTACTACTACTACTACTACTACTACTACTACTACTACAATACAAAAACGACAATAACAACAACAACAACAACAATCACCTTTCTCCTCCTCCTTGTCGACCTTAACCAAGTCTCCGTTGTTGTTCTCGAAATGCGTCACTTTTTCCTTGTGGACCATCGTGTTCTGCTGACTGGCCTGTTTGTCTGAGGACGGGGAACAGAGGACGTGGTCACTTCATAATGGGTTTCTTATGTTTCTTATTGTTTTTGTTTTAGTGTTTAAGCAAGACGTGACAGAGAGTTTATAACATCAAGCACTGAGGTTACAAAGGACGACGAAGGCCACGTAAATGGTGGATTGGGGGGAGTCAAAAAACCCTGAAAAATCCTATCCAAGTTGAAAGAGCTGCGGAGCTGGCCTACCATAGAAAAGTGAATCTCTCCTCGACTCTTAACGGCAACAAAGGAAGAACAAGTAAATATAAAGTAAGTATAGGTAAGAGTTTTGCGGCATTTTCAACATGCTTATGATTTAAAGTGATTCAAGAGAGAAACACAAAGAAAGGAAGAAGGAGCGATGATGATAGGAATGAAGGTGAAAACCACTCCTCAGGCCACGACAACCAGATACTTTTTCTACGAATGTGCGAATGTGTTTTGAAATACATATTACCTAATACTTTCAATTTCCATTGGGAAATATGCTTTACACTGGCGTACACAAATACGTAAAGGCAAGACTAGTCCACACTATCACACACATGGACTAGCAACACACCACTGCTGGACACTGCTGTGAAGCGTCCAATCTTTTAACTAGGGTTATTGTGTTTTACTCTCTTTCTTCCCGCGACACCCAAAAGGGTATAAGCGACGGATAAAAGTAAAAGTAAAGTAAGACTCAAGGACACGCCCCTGTAATCTTCCACCTGAACATCGTGCCACAAACAGAGAGAGGGGGGGGGGGGGAGATAGCGAAAGTAAAGGATAGATAGATAGATAGATAGATAGATAGATAGATAGATAGATAGATAGATAGATAGATAGATAGATAGATAGATAGATAGATAGATAGATAGATAGATAGATAGATAGATAGATAGATGGAGAAAGAGACAGACAAAGATAGACAGAGAGAGAGAGAGGAAGAGAGAGAGAGAGAGAGAGAGAGAGAGAGAGAGAGAGAGAGAAAGAGAGAGAGAGAGAATAACAGAGACGAATACACAAGTAACCTTACACACAATTATTGTCCAACTGGCTTTCCCGCCATCACACACTCGGGTAAAAACTGAGAAGCTGGCAACAATAGCCATCAATTATGCAAGGTTCGTGATAGTTTGTCGGGAGCACCCTCTGGTGAAGACTCTATCGTTCAACGTCCCTTTGATCTGAAATTTAGTGATGTCATCCGAACGGTGAAGTCATGAATAACCTATTGGTGTTTAAGTAATCGGTGTTTCGTTCAATACCGACTCAAGCGCGGGAGAGGTGAGTTGAGGAGAAGATCACGCCCAACCTTGACATCCTTCTGCTGAAGAGGTGGGTATGTTTAAGTATATTATTATAATGTTTAATTGAAAGTCAACTCTTGCCTAAAGCAATCTGGCTACTTTAGACATGATGATGTTGAAGCTGTAGCTTCTACGTTGTCTCTGTAGTCATGCAGCATATACAACAATTCTGTAAACTACTAGAATGTTTATGAACGTGAAACAAAAAAGAGCCAACAATTTTTTTAACAATGATAACAGCAATACAAATAATTTTGAACAAAATATCCCTTCTTTTTGCCTCTGTTATTGAATTCCTTATCCAGTCTACAGAGATTAGGAAAAGGGCAGTATACATTCTTGTTTCGCTCCAGGCTGTACCTGGAAGCTCCCAGTCAACTTCCTCTGTTAAATGACAGTGCATAACGATCTCTCATTGTAATCTTGTATCAACCTCACCAGCTCAGATGTCACAATACTTGCCGTGCTGTGGGGCGGCTAAGACAATCGAGTTTGAGCAGAAGATTACTTTACAGTAATACTATAATACTTAAGGTCGCAATCTGGTCGACGAATAAATAGCTTAGTTGGGATCCTGTCTGCTTTTGTCTGTCACTTTCTTTTTAAATGCTATCACAAGACAAGAGGAAGTTGGAGTGCCAAGCAATACGAATAAACAACATAAAAAGGTACACGTTTTTGGGTTGTTGTTTTTTAGATTGTCTGGTGGTCACTTTTTATTATATCTATTGTACAGAGTGATCTGTATGGAACATACTCGTGTCATTTCCCTCAGTGACCTCAAATGTGTTGTAAGTACTTACTTATTTTACATGATGATAAACAGGGTATGGGTTTAATGGATGATGATAAAGCTTCCTCCCTCCCCCCCACCCCCTACGTATCTTTCAGCATGCGCGACCAGCACACAACGATGTGGAACATTTCTTCCTGCAAATACTTTCGGTTTTTTTTTATGCCACAGTGACTACAATTACTGAACTGACGAACAAAATAAAGAAATAAACATTTCTAGATTGTTGAAATGAGTTTAGGCTGCCACGTACACGGTTTAGACTACACTCACTAACAAAATAAAGAAACAAACATTTTTAGATAATTGTAAATAGTTTAAAGGTGTCACAGACATGATTTAGATTATTCATAAGGTGGAATAGCATAACGCAGCTAGCATTAAGTGGTCAGCATAAAGCAAATAGATCAGCCAGGATACATCAGCCAGCATGAAGCAGCCACTCATAGATCAACCAGCATACACCAGCCAGCATAGAACAGACAGTATAAAGCAGCCAGCATAGAGCTGCCAGCACACAACAGAGATCATAAATCAAGCAGCATGCATCGCCCAGCAGACAGAGTCTGTCACATTGCCACTCGCCTCAGCCCCAGTGCACACTCGCTCTTGCCTTCAGCGTGCATGCATGGACAGTAATTCCATGGCCAGACGTCACCCCATGTGATGGGCGCGGATGAATATTTCATCTGGACTGTCACATAACGCTGAAGGAATACAAGTCAGAACTCCTCACTGAATCTTGTCAGTTGAGCAACGTCCCTGCTGTTTAGCTGTATGTGAATGCACGTGTGTTCCGGACCTGTCACTACTGTCAGAGCTAAAAATGTTTTCCACCGAACGTCGTGCCTTTATATCATGCGATTTCGA
>NW_004797839.1:400716-402087 GCF_000002075.1 Aplysia californica
ACACACACACACACACACACACACACACACACACACACACACACACACACACACACACAATGCAGGGTCAGTAAATGAGAAGTGTATGGCGTGTATGCGTAAACACTTTATTCTTTTCAAAGCTTATTAATCATTCAAGAGAAAAGATATTTCCAGTTGACGTCAGTATCCGATTATCAGTACGTCAAATTTGCGTAAAGAGCATATTAGTAAATGAAAACTACCGGGAAAACCCCAAGTACTAGATAACCGCGTCAGGGATTGAAATTTTTTTTTGGTAAGTGTTTTACGGCGCTCGCAACTGCATATTGAGGTCATATGAGCGCGCAGGACACATTACACTTTTTCAGTTTGTAGAAAAAAATTTTATTTTGCTCAGGTGGCTGCCGAAGCCTACTCTTATCGATTTTAGACAACGGATCTTTAACGTGCACAACTTGCACACTGGGCCCTCTGAGGTCTTTTGCTGTTGTCCTAGAAGACTAGGTGTAGATCTTTCCTACCAGAAGATCAGAGGTGTGGCTGAAAGACTGAAGAAAGAAGGAGCCAAGGAGTAACAGTAGAAAGGCTGCAGAAAGAGCCAGGAGCCCAGAAGAGGGGGCAAAGGAGGTGAGGGGATGGGGGCAGAAAGAGGAGACGAAAGCAGGCGACTGAAAATTGCCAGAGAGCAGAAAAGGAGGTGAAATTAGACAATTTTAGAGAAGAAAATGTTTCGGTCGCCACCCGGATTCGAACCCGGGACCTTTGAATGAGAGGCCAACTCTAGGCCTCAAGAGCCCCCCGTCAGGGATTTGAACCAGGGCTGTTAACATCATATTACTATAATAACCCAGCATAAAACATAATGAGCTAACGGCACTCTCTTGTCTCGCAAGCCGGGATATTATCTCCTACTCAAACTACTAGCTTTTGGAAGTTTTTGTCAAGATTGACAAGCTTGTTGACAACTTCAATAAAGAGCTTCGAATTATTTCGGATAACGACGGAATTAAGTAGAATTCCTGTTTCACTGGTACTAAATTCCACTCTACGACGGCAATTGAAGTAGTTTCAGAGTGATCTACTTCTGAACAGGGACAAATGTGGTTTGCACACGACAGCACTAAGCTGGCCACTTGCCGGTGGTGATGAAATTAATCTGGACAAGCTTGATCTCATTCCCTGGACGTAAGTATCTTTATTAATTATTGATGGGTGTGCTCTCGCTGGTGGAGTCTACCCTGAGCTGGGTGTATGTACAAGTACATATAAAAGTGGTAGCGAGGAAAATAAGATAAGATAAAGCTGTTCTTCTTTTTTAAAATACTGGTGCATTGATTTTGTGTTGCACCACACACACACACACACACACACACACACACACACACACAC
>NW_004797839.1:403883-405005 GCF_000002075.1 Aplysia californica
ACACACACAAAATATGGTAAACCCATTAAAAAGATAAAAACAACAACAAAAACACCAAGCAAAAAGGCAGAGTTGGCCCAGAGGGGCAGGGTCGAAGGCAACCTCCTCCAGGATCTACACTGTGTCGATGCGGGCGTGAAAGCAAACACATTGTCATTACTTTCTGTAATCCGGCTGTAGCCGTTCGACTCCGCCTTTTCTTCATAATGACTTGAAGGGATTTGTTTACATCGGCAGATTTTTCAACAGGTTTTAATAATTAATGATGCTGCTCAATTATTATTTCCCACAGCAGCTTTAAAACTAGAGAGACATGAATCCAACCTTCCTTGCCCTTCCGTTGTGGGAATAGTTAGACACAGACAGACAGACAAAAAGGAAGACACGCTGATGGAAATGGAAGGAAATTGGAAAGGTCAACGCCCTTTGCAGTGTTACGGGGTTATTTAAGAGGCGGGACCTCCGAATTTAACGAACATCTCCTAAAGGACCGAGCCAAATGGGAAGTTCGTGTTAAGTGCCTTTCCAGGGGATACAGCATGGGATCGCGCTGAGCTTCAAGCCCCTGAACCCAAAATCTCCTGATTAACCACTAGACTACTGACGTCACCAGACAGACAAAAAGATAGACAGAAAACAGAGGAAAAGAAGATTATTAGGACCTACTGGTTACGCGTTCAACCTCCCACACTTGTACAGCCAACCATCGGTACAATGTTTAGCATTTAGGAGGATGGTTCCAGCAGTCAGATACTCGATGAAACAACTTCGTCGCTGGAATGGAACCCATGTCTTGTGCGAGCAGAGCGCAGTGTCTAACCAGAACACCATGGACCGGGGAGGGGGGGGGGTAGGCACAGGTAAAAAGAGGCAGCGAAAGAGAAATACAGGAGAGAGAAAGAAAGAAAAGGAAAGAGAGAAAAAACATGGAGAAAGCGATAAAAAAAGAGAAAGAGAACAAGGGAAAGACAGAAAAATTATGGGAGAGAGAGAAAAAGAACAAAGAGATAGATAGGTAGATAGACAGATAGATAGATAGATATAAATAGATAAATAGATAGATAGATCAATAGATAGATAGATAGATAGATAGATAGATAGACAGATAGATAGATAGATATA
>NW_004797839.1:405478-406772 GCF_000002075.1 Aplysia californica
TCTCTCTCTCTCTCTCTCTCTCGCTCTCTCTTTCGCTCTTACTCACTCCCTCGAATTATGTCTTTCGCTATCACGCTCTCTTGCTCTCTCAATCTCTCTCTCTCGCTCTCGCTCTCTTGCTCTCTCACTCTCTGGCTCTCTAGCTCTCTCACTCTCTGGCTCTCTTGCTATCTCGCTCTCTAGCTCTCTCGCTTTCTCGTTCTCTATATATCTCTATCTGCCTGTATATATCAGTGCTTTTTGTTTTAGCTAGGTTTAGAAAAGGTTTTACGGCGCTTGCAACTGCATCAGGTAGTATGAGCGCCAGAAGATTAGAGATGTTACAAGAGAGTAACAAACATAAAAAAGAAAAAGGGGAGATAAGGACGATAGATGTTTCATAGGAAAGAAAAAGAAAACCACACCAGAGCACCCGCCAACCATCCACGCTGTGCATGTGTAGGTGTGTGTGTGTGTGTGTGTGTGTGTGTGTGTGTGTGTGTGTGTGTGTGTGTGTGTGTGTGTGTGTTTGTCGATCTACCAACTCTGTCTCTTACTGCCGCAGTGTGTCTCTGTTTTTGACACTACAAATATTCTCTACCTTCGTCCCTCTCTCTCTCTGTCCATATCTCTGTCTTTGTCCAACTTTCTGTCTCTCTGCTTCTCCTGCATTTCTCCATCTCTCTTTATCTTTCGCCTATATCCACTAATGTACCCCCCCCCACTCTGATTCTGAGGCTCTTTTTATTTCAAATTAAAAAATCTCTCTAGAAAATGAAATGGAAAATTTGTGGTAAGTTTAGTGGAAAGGGGGGGGGGGTTCAATCTGAATTTATATATTTTTTTCTTTTAAGTACTAACCTCTGTAACAAGCGTTGCATACATAGGCAAAGAGAGTATCACATAAAAAGAATGAAGGAAAAAAAACCTGAAAGATAAAAAAAAGAAGCCCAACAAGCTTTACGTAAGCTGCTCTGGAAATCTTGTTGCGGGTTATAGGGCACATTAGTGCCTGCGTCGGTGGTGTAGAGGTTAGGCGCTTCACTGTCGTGAGCAGAAGAAGTGAGTTTCAATCGCTGTGAGGGGAGTTTTATGCTCTGTGTCTTTTTGTTGTTGTTTCTCTAAAAAAATAATGTATCTCCCTCTGTCTGCTGGGAATTATATCCCTTATAGCCCGAGATAGTTCTGCCCGGCAGGGTACAAGCAGCCAGACTCCCAATTGATTTAAATTGTGTTGACGTATGTTTGTCTCTTTCTTTTTTTTCTTTCTTTCTTTCTTTCTGTCTTCTTTCTTCTTTCTCTCTCTCTCTCTCTC
>NW_004797839.1:406918-409103 GCF_000002075.1 Aplysia californica
TCTCTCTCTCTCTCTCTCTCTCTCTCTCTCTCTCTCTTCATTTATATTATGCCATGCCACACATACAAATAAATAAACTTGTCACTATGCACCCCTCCACATGTCCAAGAATTACAAGTACAATTAGCAGTCTATTAGCCAGCTCCTGGTTGGTCACAGCACTCTATGTTGTTTTGTTTCATGGTTTATGTTTCGATGAAGAGAAGCAATGAAATAGGAGATGCCAGAAGACAGGATCAAATTGTGAAGCACATAAAATATACGAGAAAAAACAGGAGTGGCATTTAATTGCATTTGTTTGTTTGTTTGTTTGAGGAAAGTAAAGCACATCGACACATTAATGGCCATTTACTGCTAGGAACAGGTAAGACAGACAGACAGAGAGAAACAACAGAGGGAAAGTAAAGAAGTAGGACCTACCAGTGGCACCCTCCAACTTCCCTCTAAAAAATGGCAGATATCCCAAAAGGTATATTCCGGCAAAAAAAAAAAAGGAAATGGGTTGTTCACATCGGTAGGATGACAGATATCAACTGAACAAAACGATGCACTGAAGTGAGACCAAGAATAGGAAACCTACCAAAAGGAAGACCAGAAAGAAGGTGGCACGATGACATCAGAGAGCCGACGGGAGCACCCCGGATACGAAGAAGATCCGATAGAAAAGAATGGGGACTATTGATGTCGGGCTACATTTGGATGAACTTGGGTTGTTTTGTTTGGCCATCTGTCCGAGTTGGACTTTAAATTCGATGCGTTCACCCCTTAAACAACCTTACAGAGTTGAAAGTGGCGTGAAACCAAATCGACACAGTAATGGGCCACTCATGTGAATAAACATTAAGACAGACATGAGCAACAGCAACAACAACAACAACAACAACAACTACAACAACAACTACAACAACAACAATAGCAATAACAGCAGTAACATGATAATAATAATTTAAAAAATAATAACGATAATGAAGACGATAACCAATGCTATACATCAGTTCTGCAGTGGAGATGCATGTTTCTTAAATGAAACGGGAGAAATGAGGGTTGAGAAGTCTCGTGGCAACAGAGGGGAGGCAGACAAGTAGGACCGTCAAGTGACACCCTCCACACACCCGCTCACAGAAAAGTAGGTTAATTTTTCCCCAGCGCACCAGGCCACCTTATCTCTGATAGCGCCATAGGCACAGAAGAGATCGCGATGGTTTAAATGTATAAATGATTTAAACAGATATTGTTACAAGGATGTATTAATTGCCAACTGACCCAACCGAATTGTGGAAATGGGACAGAAAGAAAGATATGGTAGAGGGATGAAAAGATTACGTAAGAAAGGAGGAGAGGGGGAAAATAAAGAAATCAAAAGAGGTAGAGTGAAGATGCTTGACAGAAAGTAGGACTACGAAAAAAGTAACACTGGGGAGGTAAAAAAATAGAAGAAAAAATACTAAGAAAATATAAAATGAAGAAAAAACCCAGAATAAACATAACGAAGGAGAGAGGAAATTAAAAATGAAGAAAAATGAAAAAGAGTAAGAACGAAGAAGTGCAAAAGAAGAGCGAGGCTGAAAAAATGAAGAATACAATAGAGAAAGAAATGAAAGAAAGAAAAAAATCAAAAAGGAAGGAAGGAAAGAAACATATAGAGAGAATGAAATAGAAAAGAATTAAAGAAGGAAAAAAGGATGAAAGAAAGAATGAAAGAAAGAAAGAAAGAAAAAAAAACAGAAAAAAGAAAGAAAAAAGAAAGAAAGGAAAAAAACAGAAAGAAAGAAAGAAAGAGAGAGAGAGAGAGAGAGAGAGAGAGAGAGAGAGAGGGAGAGAGAGAGAGAGGGAGAGAGAAGGAGAGGAGAGAGAGAGAGAGAGAGAGGGGGGGAGAGGGGGGGGAGAGAATAGGAGAAAAAAAAGAAGGAAGGTAGAAATCTGCATAACTATCGGGTCCCCACTGTAAAGGCGGCAGGCACACAGTAAATGTCAGACTATAGCGGTGAATATTTGATGAGTTAATTCACTCCTGGCATATTGACACACCCTGTGTGCTGCTCTGTCTCTCCGGGGATCCCACAGACTTATCTCTGTGCTTCTGGTAAACTCAAATGTAATTGTAAAAGAGTGAGAGGGAGAGAGTGATAGAGAGTGGGAGAGAGAATGAGAGAGAGAGAGGGGGAAAGAGGGAGAGAGAGAGAGA
>NW_004797839.1:421031-422503 GCF_000002075.1 Aplysia californica
AAAAAATAGTTTATATAATAAAGTATAATTTAAAGTCGCCGTGCACGAGAGCAGAATGCGCCCTAGCTTAAAGAATTGTTCTTTTTGTGTTTAAAGGAACAGAAAGTAAGTTTCTTGTTTCAACTAACAGAGTGTTTCTCTCAATTGGGCATTTTTTTCAACTGTGTGGCTTACAGTTCTGTCTAAATAACGTCCTTTTCCTTTCGTGTATTGACGTAGACGATTTCTTGATTTCAAGTAACAGAGAATGTCGATTTTTAAACCATCGATCTGTAATTAAACAGGAAGAAAAGGGGAAAAAGGAAAAAAAAACAAAAACAAAACAAACCCAACCTCTAAACTTGTGAATGTCGCAACGTCCACCAGACCTTTCCCCTCGTCAAACAAGCAACCCAACAGGTTTCGATTTTCCATTAAATATGTCTTTCCTTCTCGCGTCTGCTGTCGCAGGGGAGGTCACTCAGACAACGACACTTTCCGGTTCTCCCCCCTTGGGGATTTTGAACTTTTGCTCACAACGCTGGTCGACTCATAGATGTGGGTGCCAGGATAGACGTGGCGAGTTTCCATTACTACTTTAGAAGTGGAAACAAGGATAGGTAGAGCATTCTATTGATGTGAGAAGTAAGAAATTATTTAGAAACACTGTCAAGTCAGTTAAAGGGTGGGGCCCACAAATTTAACGACCTTCTTCGGTAGGACCAAGCCAGTATGAGGCATTTCGTTTAAAGTTGAGTTGTATTGTTTTGGTTTTTTACTTTCGTTTTTGTTTTTTCCTCAAAGACACGAAGTCTGACCGAGCTGTCTCAAACCCCCGAACCAGCAATCTCAGGCTTACGAGTGTTGATAGCCGAACCACGAGACTACCCATGCCTCTTCTCTTGTCAGTAGTAACAATAATAAATTGCATTTAATTTGTATATCGCAAATTCCAGCTCAACAGCAAGCTCCGCATGGGCTTCAAAATGTATACAACATTTCGGCATTCTGAAACAATCTCATCTTCCTTTGAAGCATACTGTGCAAGCTGCCATTTATAAGCGCAAAAAACCCAAACTAACATACTGACAAGATCCTTTGCTGTCTATTGCTGGGTACCCATTCCCACGTTGGTGGAATGAAGAACATTGGTGTAAAGTGCCTTTACCAAGGACACAACGTCCGGCCCGTGGCCGAAACCTTACGATTACGAGCCCTGGAGCCTAACCATTAGACTGCCGACGCCACCATTGCTCAGTTAGAACTTGCTAGATCAATCACTGCACACATCCAGGGTCATCACTCACTGTGGGGCAAACACACGGAGAGCCATGGCGTCATGCACTCAACACGATTTTAACATACCTAAAGAAGAAAGGCCTCGAAAAATCCCACCAGAAAGAATGGGAGAGAATGGAATAGATAGATAGATAGATATATAGATAGATAGATAGATAGATAGATAGATAGATAGATAGATAGATAGATAGATA
>NW_004797839.1:422973-425276 GCF_000002075.1 Aplysia californica
TCTCTCTCTCTGTCTCTCTCTCTCTCTGTCTCTCTCTGTCTCTCTCTCTCTGTCTCTCTCTGTCTCTCTCTCTCTCTCTCTGTCTCTCTCTCTCTCTGTCTCTCTCTGTCTCTCTCTCTCTGTCTCTCTCTGTCTCTCTCTCTCTCTCTCTGTCTCTCTCTCTCTCTGTCTCTCTCTGTCTCTCTCTGTCTCTCTCTCTCTGTCTCTCTCTCTCTCTCTCTCTGTCTCTCTTCCGTCAACTCTCTTATTACCCTATCTCAGATGAGACAAAACAAGAACAAGAACAAAACAAACAAACACATTTTCGAGTTAATCAGCTTTTCACCCACCTCTGTTAGCAAAAGATTTGTGATCTTCAGGTACGTTTGGGAGAATCCGCTTAAAAGACGAAAGGGACAATAAACAAAACTCGATAAACTCCAGACTTCTTACGTTCTGTGTTCATCTCAAAGCACAAAACGTGACAGATATCCGAATATCCGAATTGTCAAAGCGATCAAAAGTAACCTGGAACGACACAGCTAATGGAAACTCATTTATGAAAGCGATAAACGAATAATGTGGATTTTTGTTCATTTCCCGAGCCTTTCCCCATTAAAAGAATTGTTTTTAAGACGAAGGAATTTACATTTTCGCTGCTCATTTGCAAAGAAGCCGGAAGCTATATCTGACAATCTAAATACATTCCCTTATTAGATGAATGAGCCTGATCAATTTCAGATGGAAATTGTTTTGCTCTATCTTTGTTTGATTCTTTTGTTTGTTTGGGTTTTTTAATAATTGTTTTTGAAACTATCAGATGTAATTGCAAAGGAGATAGGTTAGTTCAGGTGTTTTGTAAATTATCAAGGGCCAAAACAGATTAAATTAAATACATTGTTATACTCTCCCATTCACTCAATTTCATAAATATAATAACTATATATATCAATATATAACCGAGTTGCAAAAGTTCAGTCACAATAATTCGTTTACTTTTAAACATAGCTGAGAGAAATTTGGTACACGAAATCTTTATTCATTTTCTGCCAGCATGACATGAAAAGAATTGACAAATGTCTTTTTTTTTATTCAAGGGAGATAATTTAATTCACACTGACCCTTGCAACATCCAAAACAAATTTTGCTCAGTATGGCGTGTGGCCTCTTCTAGCATGAATTACTGATACAAAACGTCTGTTCATTGACTGAATTAATGTCCTTATGGTTGTCTGAAGAATTCCCTGCCATTCCTTGTGAAGTGCAACCTTCAGTTTCTGACGAGTTTATACGGAGTGCTGCCTGTTTCTTATCCTCCAGTTAAGGCCATCTTACAGATGTTCTGTTGGGTTAAGGCTTGTTGGTCTTGCAGGACTGTCTAGAACAACCATTTGACGAGTTTGGAAGGAGTTTTCCCTGATCGTAGCCATTTGTGGTTGGACATTGTTTTGTTAGTAAATTCCATCATCCGTGCCATGAAGGGCAGTCACTGTGACGAAGAATTTTGTCACAATACTGTCGTCTCTTGAGGTTGCTTTGAAAAGTAACCAAATGTGTACGACAAAGAGCAGAGATTCCACCACATACCATCACATTTCAGCCACCGATTCGGGCGTCTTGGGGGACGTTGGATTTGGGAAATCTCTATTCTTTTCTTTTAAACCCTTTTTCTCTTCCATCAATGCAACGAATTTAAAACCTCAACCATTGCTTAAAAGTACATTTTACCAACGTCTTTAGTTTCATTGCCAATGTTGTTGTTCCAAAATCTGGCGATTTGTTCAATGAAACAGGGTTAGAATGGCTCCACGCAAAGGGCAATGATCACATCTTATAAATGTCTAATAATGGAGTTTTAAGATAACCCGAAGTACCTGACAGTCTATGCACTTAGTTGGAACGGGTTTCGTACATAGGCGTTGGAAATACCCAATTCTGATGTTGAGTTGTCGCCCTTGGTTGACCACATCCACGCTTGTCTGGGACAGTTCTAGTGGTGTTAAAACGTTGTTCAAGCGTTAGATGGTTTTTCTACACACATTTACGTGTCTTGCAACAGCAGAAAGCGCAAATAGAAAATTTATCGTACACACAGCTCCTTTATTTTGTGAATCTTTTATCAGTTTTTTATTTTGAAAAACAGTTGAAAAAGTACCCAACCGTTAAAATGTACGGAATTCCAGAGTGCATTAAGTGTGTTTACTTATTGTCTACGTGATTCAAAGCAAATGTTGTGTGCAGAAAGTATTGATTTCAACGTAGGAATAGAAAAATCAATACCAACACTTTGTCCACGCACTACTTCCGGTTTATGATTTCTTTCG
>NW_004797839.1:426950-428376 GCF_000002075.1 Aplysia californica
CTCTCTCTCCCTTACACACGCAGACACACAAATACACAAACGCACACACACACACACACATACGCACACACAAACGCATACACACCATGGTCGAATAGAAACATACCTATATACTAAATGTTAAGAGAGAGGGGAGCGGGGTGGGGAGAAAAAAAAAGGAAAAACATAACTGGAACTGGCGAGAAAGATGAGTTTTCAAATATTGAAATCAGAAAGGCCCGAAGGAGGAGCCAAAAAACGTAAAATACAGAAGAGTACTTACTGACTAGGCTGAGCAAATCCTGTAGGTCTTCGTCCGGGTGAGAGGCCTGAAACATGGAGAGTTATGAGGAAAATAAAAACAGTACATATTATTATTATGCTATGGTAGTACATGTCTAGTTGAAGCTGAGGTCTCATTTTGTTTTAAAATGTAAGTTAAAAAATACACTTTTTGCGTCTCGATCTACATAATTAGATAATTTAGGAGGCACCTTTTAACGACCGCACCTTTCAGGACCATCACGGTCTGAGTGGGATACAACGTAACTGCAGGTAGACGGAGATATTGGATAAAATAATTTTCCCAACCATGATTCAAACGTAGTGTCCCATGTAAAAGGGTGAAGAACCTAACCCTTACACGCTAGACGTCAGCACGCTTCCTGGGGGAATGATGTGATCCCCGTACATCGCGCGTACACGACACAGCTTTGTATCTGTACATCAGAGACACACACAGGACACAACTGTACATCAGAGACACATACACGACACAGCTTTGTATCTGTACATCAGAGACGCATACAGGACACAACTGTGTGTCTGTACATCAGAGACACATACACGACACAGTTTTGTATCTGTACATCAGAAACGCATACAGGAAACAACTGTGTGTCTGTATATCAGAGATGCATACAGGACACAACTGTGTGTCTGTATAACAGAGACGCATACAGGACACAACTGTGTGTCTGTACATCGTTGCTTTACAGTCGCCCTGCATCATTCTTATCCATGAAATACGAAATGCCCCCCCCCCAAATCTTGGTCAATGTCTGCGCGAAACCTGACATCCAAAAGAAGAAGATGATGATATTAGAGATTTTATAGATACTAATATTTATAACAACAACAACAACAACAACAATAACAACAACAACAGCAGAAACAATGAGGTTCACTGTAGAGAATAAATAAGAACTTGACGTCATGATTATTTGCCAACCGGAAGTTTGTTGTTGCTGTTGTCATCTCTTCGGGGAGGATTCAGGGAGGTTGGACTGCCTCACCCGCTACCCAAGGGAGGCGGTGGCCCTGGCGAAGAGCACACTCTTCGGGGCTCCGAACATTTCGAACGGATAGGCTACCACACACACACACAACAACAGCAACAATAACAAGAGCAAAAGCAACACGTCAGCAACAAAACAGCCCACAGATG
>NW_004797839.1:429043-430860 GCF_000002075.1 Aplysia californica
ATCGGGGGAGTAGGTATCTAATGATACCGTTCCGGGCTCGCAACCGAAATTTCATGGATTCAAACCTCGCCCTAGGCCAGACATTGTGTTCTTTGGGAAGGGCACTTTACAATATGGGTACCTGGCTGCAGACTGTGACAGATCTTGTCAGTTTGTCAGTGTGTGAGCTTTTAATCAGCTGCTTGAGGTGTATTTTTTTTGGAAGCCGATAGTATTTCCACACGTTTTGGGGTCTCCTGGGGTAATAACATAGATTGTATAGTGCGGAGCGCTAGGTAATTTGCGGGGGATATACGCCATACAAAAAACTATTATTAATTATAATCAATACACACTCACTCCCACTCCCAAACACCCCACACCCCCACCCACACACACACACATCTACCTCCCTGGTATTCACTAATTACTCTCCCACAGATCAATGACGTCACAAAACTCAAGTGTCCATCCTGCAGGAGAAATGTGCCAGTTTCGCTACAAGTACCCCATACCCGTCTGTTGGCCTACCACATTGTTCTATTACTGTATTTGTCCTGTCATAGATTTACACACGATCGATTATTAGATGCGAATTCTGACCATAGAAAAGGAAAGAGGGACAGGATGCGTTTTTCGTGCAAGTGCTGCCACTATTGCTCATGTTGTTGTTGTTGTTGCTGTTGTTGTGTTGTTGTTGTTGTTGTTGTTGCCACTCGTATTGCTGTTTTTGGCGGCCATTCGTTGTCGAACAGAAAAGGGATTGTCTTAGGCTTTGGATTACTAGGACAGGGTAATTGTAATAGTAAAACAAACAACAACAGCAAAAGACCCAGCAAGTATGGAAACAGGAGTGTACAGGTGGTCTTGGACAGGTCGTTGTCTTGGACAGGTGGATGTCTTGGACAGGTGGTTGTCTTGGACAGGTGGTTGTCTTGGACACGTGGTTGTTGTCGTGGACACGTGGATGTCTTGGACAGGTGGATGTCTTGGACACGTGGTTGTTGTCGTGGACACGTGGATGTCTTGGACAGGGGGTTGTCTTAGACAGGTGGATGTCTTGGACGGGTGGATGTCGTGGACAGTTGTTTGTTTAATTAGGTTCCACTGTGTTCCAAATGTGCTGTCTAAACACGCTTAGTTGCACATCTGAGACAGCCGAACATCCGAGTGGAGACTTCAGCTTGACATTCACCGACTTTTGGTACCTTGTTGTTATTCTATAGCTGCCACTGACTCAGCACCGGGCTCTGTAGTGCAGTGTGTATGCACTCAGCCGTCGCACACAGATGACCTGAGCTCGATTCCCGTAAGGAGAGCAATGTATCTAATATCCCGGTCTTTCTGCTGGGTTATTGTATCCCTCGCAGCCTCGGTTGGCCCTGACAGGCATGGTCGATGTTTGCAACCTAATTTTTTTTGTAATTGTGGGGGTGTGAAAACATTTACTTTGAATCTTCTTCCACCCCCCCCCCTACCCCCCGAGAAAAAAAAGAGGAAAGAAGCCCTAAAGAAACGGTGAGAGAAAAAACCCCGCCATGGCTCCCAATAGAGTGGTGAGATGTGCTGACTAAGTAATGAGTGAGTAAACACCTGACAGGGTCGAAGTAGGCTCTGTATGAAGATCTAAACTTGATCATTACCTCATTAAGTTCACTTTTCGTAATCTATTGCTGCCCTCGAGCAAGCTTGGAATCTTCCTATCGTCCTTTTCCCTCACGTTGAGAAAAGAAAACCCCAAAAAGCAAAAAAATAAAAACAACAACAACAACAACAACAACAACAACAACAACAAAACAACCAAACAAAACAACCAAACAAAACGAAGTAAAAAGAAG
>NW_004797839.1:431692-436660 GCF_000002075.1 Aplysia californica
TCTCTCTCTCTCTCTCTATCTATCACTATCTCTCTCCGTCAATGTGATTGTCAATTTTGACACTGTGGTGACCGACGGCTAAATGTTTTTCTATCACATTGATTTAATTTAATGAAACACCTCCACACTTGTGCTGTTTAGTCAAAGGTCAAAAACGTGATTTCATTGCTTGTTTGTCCTGTCCTTTGAAAAGTTCTCTTACATTTACACTATAGCGACCAGAAGAAAAACAGACAGACAGATAGACAGGAACGGCAGTGGGAAAGAAAAGTACACACTCATTAACAAACAGACACGCACACATACCCGCACACACACACACACACACACTCAGAGAGAGAGAGAGAGAGAGAGAGAGAGAGAGAGAGAGAGAGAGAGAGACAAACTCTCACACACGTCAACAGTGCCTCAGACAGAACAACAGAAAGAGGAATCAAGAAAGTTAGAAAAAATAAATAATAGACCTATGAGTCCAAAAGTCTTAAGAATCACAGAAGTTTGTTTCAGAATCCAAACTCTGGGAAAATATTGATTGACCAGAAAACGTTTAAGATGAAATATCTCTAAATGGATACTTGTATGCCTCGATTATTCTAACTCATAGCGGGAATCGAATTATGGAGCAGCAGCTACAATTTTCTCAAAGGTTAGAATAGTAACTATCTCATCTCCCGATATCTTTCCCCACAGAGGAAGCTCATTTTATCATAATTATTTTCTGTTAGAAAGGTCTGTAGACATTGTTTCAAACTGGTATCGGCAGTTTAGTTGTTTATCATCCGGACTCGTAATCGTGAGTTTTGTGGGTGACATCGGTTGTCTAGCTTTGAGACTACAGGATTGGTAATCGTGAAATTGTGTGTGGCGTCGGTAGTCAAGTGGTTAGGTTACTGGACTTGTAACGGTTGTGTTAGGCGACGCTATTTCATTGAGAAGGCACTTTAGGCACTTTACAAGAATCTCTCTCGTTGGTTTGGTACAATCGGTGACAGACATTATTCTCGGAGATCCTGCTTCTTGAATGACCTTACCGTTTTGTGAGGGGCGTTAAAACTATCCAATTTTGCACAGGTTCTATGGTGTTTTCACATGATAGCACAATAGCCTATTTACTGTTTTTCCAGTATACAGCACAACGAGGAATATGACGTGTTTCCCGGAAATCCTTCTGTCGTGCAAGGTCTTTTTAAAATGTAGTTGTTTTTACGCTTCCATAGTCATAGTTTAGATAATGTAGGAGGCGGGCCTCGGCCCTGTCTGTCAAAGCCGACGCGGGCTGGTGAGATACTCCGTCTCAACAGAAATGAAAAAATACTCCATAAAAATTCTCTCATGACGGGAATCAAACTCTGGTCTTGTAGGTACGACTGAAAAGCGACTAACCACTCCATCAATACATCGGTTGATGACATTCAGCTCGCGAAATGTTTTTCCCCCCGACATACAGGCATGTAGGAGGAGACACCCACAAGAAACACTTAGAGTTGTGCAAGATCAGCATCGTAGAAAAATTCTTACAAGTGCCCCCCTCCCACCCCTGAAATGATGACATTTTGGCGTAACGACCTTCGATTGCCCAGCAAAATAAAGGGTGTGCTTGCTTGTCTATTTGATATGTATTTTTGTTTTTCTGGGGTGGGGTTGGGGACTTTTTCCTCTGTATCTTATTTTGTGTCTTTTTTTCTGTTCTGAAAAGTCATTGTTTATGTGCGTGCCCGCGTGGTCGTTTGTGTGTGAGCATGTGTGTGTGAGTGTGTGTGTGTGTATGTGAATGTGTGTATGTGTGTGTGTGTGTGTGTGTGTGTGTGTGTGTTTGTATGTGTGTGTATGTGTGTGTATGTGTGTTTGTTTCTTTGTTTTCTTAAATTTAAGACGAAGATGGGTTTTTTTAATGCTATTTTCCTTTACATTGTAAAATCAGTCAGAGAAGAGTAGCATTTCAGATAACGGAAATTTGTTCCAGAAATAAATTTAAAATGTAAGAAGCAGGCTCAATGGCATTATCCTCAAACACTTTGACAATTTTTTTTCGACAAAGTAATTGGTAAGTAGGGGTGGTTGGTTGGTGGGGGCTGTGTATTCAATTGAATAAATGTAGTTACTTTCACCGTGGCCCTTGCGGTTACTAATCGCCACAGTGAACTCTAGGACTAAGTCCAGTCTCGCACGACGACAAAGAATTTGACAAACGGGTTTGTCGGTGAGTTATGGACAGAGGAAATGAGAGACACACGGCGAACAATAATATGAAGAATAATTGTACCGTGTTGGTGCGGTAGGCTTTCCGTCTTTGCATAGTTGCCAACTCGTCGACAAAACCGACGGCCAACTGGTCTTTCGTAGTGCGAAACTAAGGCAACATTTCCCCAGGAAACCATATAGATTAGTCATAGTCTACTTTAGTTGGTTTTTGTTCGACAATTGTTCACTGGGTGACTTCCTTCTCTTTGTATGTGGAATAGGTTATCACCACTCAGAGTATACATTGTATTACTAGAAGAATGGACGGGGAACTACATTATGTTTCTTCACCATTAGTTTTCTGGGAGTTCCTGGCCAAACCAGAGAAATAGGAAACGAGAAAAATCAATGTGGAAAAAAAAAAGAAGAAAATTATATTGTTACGATAATAATCTTATTATAATTGAGCTACGGCCGTTTGTGAGGTCAGTATACATTTTTTATACAGGTGCCCATAAAATCTACTCAAATATGATTCAGTTAAGAATGATCACAAAGGATTACGTGGGCATATTTTCAAATTTCGGAAACTGCCATTGGATTTTTCAGGTTTGATGGGGGTTTTTTTCTTGTAAATCGAAGCTCTCAGATATTTTCACTCTTCAATTATTCATTTCATATTTTACTGGGGACTACTTCCGTTCCGGTTTGTGCTTCGTCGTGTGTGTGAGAGACAGCTGCTTCTACTGTTTCCAGATCTAGAATCTCGATATCCAACTCAGTTTGAATGTGTACTTTGCAGTTACGATGGTTACTTCAGGTCAAACTTCATTGTACTGACTTTATCGAGATGCATTTGGTGTACTGATGTCCCCAACACTTTGAGTTCTTTTAAACTCACAAAGTGTTCATTTCGTTGTATTGAAGTTTTCAAAATTTGGAGCGTATTTTCTACGTTGTTTTTTATAGAGCAACTCCCTAGATCTAGATCTTAATATTCCAATTCCAGATGTATTTGGAGAGCACAATTCAAGACAGATTTGGAGTAGGTAGCAAGAAGATGTCAATCTATATCGAGATCTTTTCGGAGTAATTTAAAGATGCCCTTGGAATAATATTAGTTAATAATGTAGTAAGATGCCCCACTGACCGTACAACGGAGGGGAAAGTGAGAGGAAACGGAGAAAGGCAACTAGCAATCAGGATTTACCTTCTAATAGTCAGAATCTGAAGGAAGACCTTTATCACCGTTCGTAATAATAATAATAATAATAATAATAATAATAATAATAATAATAATAATAATAATAATAATAATAATAATAATAATAATAATAATAATAATAATAATAATAATAATAATAATAATGATAATGATAATAATAACGATGATAATGACAGTAGTTAAAGTTCGTTCGTATTGAACTGATGAAGACCTTGAATACCAGAGCTGGGTAAAAACAAAATACTGCAGCAAAAACTGGTTCGACTTTTACATCAAGAGAACGACAGGGGTGCGTTTTGTCTCTTCTTGTTTTCCAAATCTGTATGGACAAAATACTGCAAGACTCAGACCAGAGCCCAACAAAAGTGAGCTTGTGTGTGCACACTACACACTTGTTACACGGTCAGTACAAAAAGAGGTGTTGTGCTTTACACGAAACCAAAAGCTCCTAAACAAAAACAATTCATACTAATGAGAACATGTAATGTTTTTCTTGTTTTTCCTGGTTTTTCTTGGTATTTTTACCACTCTGTTTTCTAATTCTCTTTTCATTTGATATTCAATACATGTCCAGTCCACCAATGTTGAAGCACCTCTACACACGTCCGAACACACTTTTACATTTCTTTGATTTCGCACAATTTTGCCAAGCCTGACTTTTCAAATGTTATTTTTGAGTAATCATGTCTGGGGCGTCTCTTAACATAGATGAAATATTAATGTGACAGATTATGCAGAATGTATTTAGTCTTTCTTTTAGGACGCTGTATTCCTCACAGGCCGGTTTGGCCCTGACAGGGAGCCCACCACCCTGATGATCTCATTGGTGTCGATGGAGCTGTAAAACTTCTACAATTTGTCGATTTTCTTTCCGCCTGTATAACTCCCGGTTGAAAAGTCAGACAATTTCAATAGTAAAAGTCAAAAGAAAATTCCCATAAAACAAACCCAAAAAAGCAAAAGCAAACAAAAAAACAAAAAACAAAAACAAAACAACAACAACAAAGAAACAAAAAACAAAAACAAAACAACACCAACAAAGAAACAAAAACCGAAACCAAAGACGAGCGAAATTCAAGAATTTCTGCATAATTCATGAAGATAAAATGATGGTAGGAACAAAAGGAAACATCAGTGGTGGCGATCTACAACCGCCTCAATCAATTCCTCAAGGTTTCCAGATAAAGCCGTATTCGAATAAAAACATAAAGCGGGTATAACTAGGTTCTGGTTTCGTTTTGCTTCGCCATTTTCTTCCTAGATTTTAATGAATAAATAAATAGGGCTTAGGTCAGGGTTCTGATTTGGGCGAATGGATTTTTGTTTCTAATTTCTCAAAGCTTTAAAACAACTGATATAGGTGCTAAAAGGAATGACGTAGGCGATATTGCAAGGATTGTGTTTCCACAACCAGTGTTCTGTCATCGATCCCAAAAACCGAAGGTTCAATCTTTAATTCATGCTTCATTGCTGCAAACAAAATCTCTGTAATTATTGATGCTCTTTTTCAACGCCTTCTCCTGCTCATTTCAATTCTCCTCCTCCTCCTCCTCCTCCTCCTT
>NW_004797839.1:438641-439916 GCF_000002075.1 Aplysia californica
ATCTGATTTCGTTTGCTCTTTTTCTCCTCCCCCCCTACTCCTCCATCTTGGGATCTCAATCGTTGATGTTAAGTAGCTGATATGCAATTTTATAATGTTTTACGCCCCCGTCGACACTATTCGGAACATTTAGGTGACGGGCTGCTTCAAGCCTGCTTATCAGAGCCAACCCCGAGCCGAGCTGAGAGGGATTCAACGTTAAACATGGAAAACGTTATCAACTCAACAGAATGAAACTGCATGCGTATGTGGAGAATTTACATGGCATAATATGATCTCTGGCCGCAAGAATTATGACAAAACTCTCAGTCCAGGTGGATCTTTGCAAGAAGGTCAAAGACGTCCGCCTCTTAGATTAATGTATGTTGAAGGGGGCGTAAAACGCCAACAGTTTTAATTAAAAAGCTGAAGTACAACAGGAGCAGCAGCTGCAGAAGGTACCATGGACTCTAAGCGTACTAATGGCCCCAGTACTGTAAGGAGTGTGTCAGCGCCAATCATGCAAATGTCACCACGCCGCGATATTAGGCGCCTGTCAATTTTTGGGCATATGGAGTTATTGAAGACATCTTAAAGATTGCTCTTTTGCATTGCTTTTTGGTTTTAAAAAATACCCCTCTGTCTTGAATAGAAGCCAGGATATTTGTGACTTAAAGAGATGGGGTCACCTGGTGTCAGAGGTAAAATTAGCGAGGGTATGGTCGCCAAAGTTTGATGACTTTCAAAGCTGTAGTGTTCATGGAAACTTCAAATTGACAATTTGTATGCCTTGCTTCAACTGTGTTCTGGTAAAAAATCCATACAGAAATGTGTTCCTAAAAGAATAGTTTTCATGTTTTGGTCTGAAATTGTCCAACTGACTTTTTAAATTATTGTATGGAAAAGGAGACAGTTTTTAAAAACAATTGTAAGTAAGCGTGTGAAAATTCCGACCCATGGCCGAGTTCGATTGCCACCGTAACAATGATAAATGACTAAACTACGGCTTCCTTGTGAACAAAAAGAATATAGGGAGGATCAGCAATGTTGAAATGGCATCTTTTAATTAAGGTAAATCGTTTAGAGAAACGTGACAGAGGACGGCTGAGAAGATGTCCGGATGTTGCTTAAAAACTGTACGCTCTTAGTGCCACTGAGGTTGGGAGAAGGGCTCAGGGCGGTACGGCTAGCCTGGGGAATGTCGCATAGGGCCACGCTCCAACACTGACAGGCAGCGTAGTTGGATTGGAAAATAGGAAGGCGGAAGTTTCAGGGAGGGAGACTTGTGTGTGTGTG
>NW_004797839.1:442047-449436 GCF_000002075.1 Aplysia californica
CCCCACTCTTCCTCTTAATCTCTATATTTGTCACATTTTATACACTGGTTTAGTCCTATAAACACGTTTCCTTGTTTCGTTAAATCAACAAGTTACATTTTACATGCGTGAAATTTTGTAGAGACTTACAGGAATGTATTTTCTATTCAACATAACAACGGTAGATATCGATGCACTTTTCCATCCGATGTAGCCAGCGCGCGGTCAAACACAGTGACCTTGTCCTCTTTGGCCAGAGTCATCAGCGCAGCAGTTACAGTTTGGGGCACAACTTCTTCCTGTCCTCAAATCACTGCCCCTTACTCCTCCTTCGATTTTCGGGAAGATAAAAAAGTCGCTTGATATAAAGGGAAATATTAGTTCCTTAGAAGAAGCATAACGGTTGAGGACATAATTAAAGGTGCATTCTTGGGATTTTTAAGAGACAATCACTGGAGTAACCCAGGATCACTACCACTACAAAAACTCAACGCAAGCAAGATTCTTTGAAAATGAAATAAATCCTGTTTATTGATCACAAAGGTGTAAATTTGAACTGGTCGGTTTTCGTTGGAACAAGAGTCAATGCTGACTGTTACAAACGGATTCTTCAAACAAAGCTAAGACTAGCAATCAGAAAAAAAAGCGGCCAGGTCTGCTCGAGCAAATCTCTGTCGTCCATTATTATGACAAGGCACCTGTACGTGGTGCTCCAAAGGTCACCGATCTCCTGGACTCCAGCAGTGTGAAATCTTTGGAACCCTCAAACAACACTTAGTTAGGCCCATGCGACTTTCATTTCTTAACCAAAATCAAAGAAGGCGAAGGGGACAGCAATTTTTTTGAGACGAGGAAGAAATTGTACGTACCTACTTGAATTTGGTTGGAGAATAGGCATCATTGCAGGCGGTACAATGCCATAGCTGCTCCTCCCTCCTCTTCAAGATCCATGAAAGGGTCTGCTTGCTGATCGTGCCAGTTAACAGCTGATAATTGTGTTAATTGATAATTGAGGAAGAAATTGCGTTGGAAACTCAGCCCGAAGCGGCCATGGTCACTGCTTTTGCCTGCTGGCTAGTTTTAATTCTTCATGTGTGGAGTAGACACTGACAATCATGATATGGAATCCCATTCCTTACTCTTGTCAGTCTCTTTGATCAGCTCGACTTTTTTCTTTGTGTTATTCGTTGCATAGTTGTTCATTCCATCTTTCTATGTTTTTGTTTTGTTTTCCCTTGCTGTTTTTCCCCCATCTATCCTCCCCCACAGCAACAGTTTCTCTAGTCCATTTGATCTGTTTCATCGAAGAATCTCAACTGTCTATTTCTGATGGTTCTGATTATGGATCTTTCACATCTTGCTATTTGGAGTACGTCTTTATTCAAATTTGTTTTTCTCTTTGTCTATGAGATTCAGAGTACTCTCCTTAAATACCACATTACAGCGGCCTCCAGTCCTCTCTCTGTGCTTTTGTTAAGAATCCAGCCCTTGCATCCATACAAAAGGAGTGACCATACGTACGCTTTCAGGGTTCTTTTTATTATTGTGTTCACTGTTATGTTTCTATTTGAGAGAATAGGTTTCATCTTGCTGAAAGTTTCTTTTGGCTACATCGGGAGAAAAAAGTGCCTTGAGATCAAGTGTTGCTATATTGAAGATAAAACATGTTTCTGTGGCTATGCACAACATTTCATGTATGTAAAATAGAAATTGTTGATTTTTCAGATTATGGAAACATTATTACTTTCTTTGTAAGCACACTTTGCTTGTGACACGGACATTTTCAATACTCGTACAATGACAGAAAAAAAGCCAAGTTGTTACATATTTTCTACACAATTTGACCTTTCTCCTTTTTTAACGTTGTGTTCGTAACACGGACATTGTAACAGATTTTTAAAAGACCTAGTTGTTAAATGTTACCTACACTTTTTGACTTTACGCATAGCTATGCTCGTGACATCGGCATCGTTAATAGATCTACAACGATTGGAAATTAAGTGTTAAATGAAGTTGTATAAAGTTTTCTTTTTCCCACAGTTTGAATTTCCCTAGTTACGTGTTGTGCTCAAGACACCAATAGTGTCAATACAACGAAAGAAACACAACAAAACGAAACGAAACTATACAAAGAAAATAAAAAATAAAATCACGATTG
The DNA here is from genome assembly GCF_000002075.1 of Aplysia californica. NCBI lineage: Eukaryota > Metazoa > Mollusca > Gastropoda > Aplysiida > Aplysiidae > Aplysia > Aplysia californica. The sequence continues at coordinate 444,185 of NW_004797839.1, forward strand.
ATAAAAAACCCATAGCCCAATAATAAATAAAGTTGTTTAAAGTGTTTTCTAACAAATTCGACTTTTTCCTAATGACGCGCTTGGCTCGCAGGACTGACAAAACGATCCATCTCGAGGAAGACAGGACTATTTTCGAATTCCTCCCGCGCAGATGCAGCTTAACCAGGGGCCTGGCATTGTTCCCCGCTCAGCGGCCGATGCCGCATAACTGACCCTCCACTCGTCGTCTGCGCTGCTCGGGTCATGACGTCATCAGCTGTCTCCAAACACCCACGCTCCTCGGGAGGACTCAGTTCTTCTCATTCGTGTTTGCTTGGCATTCGATACTCGATCACAGATGAATATCAGGAGTTGAATTTTTTATCGGTTTCCCTTTGGGGGGTTCCTTGCTTTGCATCTTTCCTTCCTTTTTTCTGTCTTTTCTTGTTATGTTACGTTGCGTTATGTTATGTTGTGTTATGTTATTTTATGTTAGTTTAGTTTCGTTTTAGTAGAGGTTTTACGGCAACTGCATAAGGTCATATGAGCGCCAGAAGATTAGAGGTGTTACAAGAGAGTAACAAACATAAAAATGAAGAAGGGGAGATAAGGACGATAGATGTTTGATAGAAAAGAAGGAGCAAACCACACCAGAGCACCCGCCAACCACCCACTGTTATGTTATGTTATGTTATGTTGTGTTGTGTTATGTTGTGTTATGTTATGTTATGTTATGTTGTGTTATGTTGTGTTGTGTTATGTTATGTTGTGTTATGTTATGTTATGTTGTGTTATGTTATGTATGCTATACTATGCTAAGTTAAGTTATCCTTTGTTATGTTATGTTAAATCTATGTATGCTATTTTATGTTATGTCATGTTATGCTATGTTATGTTAAGTAATGGTATGTTATGGTTTATTTTTAGTTATGTTAGGCTATGCTGTGTTATGTTATGTTGCGCTGGGTTATATGTGAGTGCACATGAACTTTGCACACCCCACTCCACGTGTGTTGAACTCGCTTAGATTGATCTTTTCTCGGGTCCCAGCACCTCATCTTCAGTGGCGGTGGGTGGACCAAAATTTGGGTGGGGCTTAGGTTGCTACCAGTGGTGCCCTCCATCCATCCACGATATATTATACTAGTTAGACCATCATGATAGTGTTGGTAGCGCAACAGCAAGCGTCAGTAGTGTTGCTAAAACATGCAGGTGAATGTGTTCGTTATTTATTTGTAAATGTTTACAGTCCCATCGACAGACTTTACGCCACTTCGAAAGCGGATTGCTTCAACCCTGCCTGAGACTGAGAGGAATACAACGTCCAAGCAGAAAGACCGAGATACTTGATAAGTATCTTCCACAAACACACATGGGAATTGAACCTACGTCTTTATGAGAGATCTGTCCCCGTGGTTTTATGCACACAAAAAAATCTGAAATTATGGAAACTCAGCCCCAATATGTGAAATTATGCCATTCTGTTAATTTTAACAAAGAGTGATAAAGGAAAATAATCATAAATAATGCAAAAAATGTTCACATTTTGCTAAATTATGCGGGGTGTACAAAACCACGAGGACAGAGAGATGGTCAAGTGTCTAATCACTACACCACAAACGCCAGTCTTGTGAGTGAGGAGGAGTCCATGCAATCCACAAGTCTAAATTTTGATAATTTTCTAAGTGATATCATTACACTCTCCCACAGCTCTATCAAAGATCAAAGATGCATCTTTCAGCATATTATAGTAACCTCAGTGCTTTCTTGTCGTATCTCCATTTTTAAATAAAAATGAAGACAATTCATAACAAAGAGCGAGCTTAAAAAGAAGTCACATTTTCACCCTCTAAAAAACTGGAGATACAACAAGAAAGCACTGAAGTCGCGATATATATAACCAAAATTCAGTTTAATGCTAAGGTGAAGGTCTTACTTTTCACGATTCCTGACAGGCACAACACAGTGCGCTAATATACTTCCTTATGCAGTTCTGAGGGCCGTACAAATCTTACTTTATAAAAGGCACAATTGGCACCACACAACAAAAACATTTTTTTTGGTCTCTGGTGTAAAAAAAAGTAGCTTACCCGCACAGACTTACGTGGATTGTTTGCGACACCAACGACATGCAGACTCGTGGGCCTTGTGAGTCCTTGAAGCAACTATTGGTTGAGCCACCTCTTCATAGACATCACCTCTACTAACAGCCCTTGTTCCCTGACATAACTATTTACTGTGGTTTTCCTGCATGTTTAGGTCTGATTTGCCCTTAGCGGTCCTTGTCCAACCCGGCTATGGTCATACCTTTCTGCGACAGGGCAGCCTCAAACATTGTATTACAGCGGTCACTTGCTCGAAAACTTTTCAGCAAACCTGTTGTTTTAAAAGTTTATATATATATATATATGTTCTTGTTTAATTTTTAAGCCCCCATCGACGTACGTTAGTAGGAGGAACGCTTCTGATACTGCCTGTTGAGGCCAGCCCAGGCTCAGGGCTAAGCGGAAAGGCTTAAATACTGGATGAAAATTCTCCCCACTCGGGAATAGAACTCGGGTCTTTAATGTACGACAACCAATGCACCTAACGACTACACCACAGAAGCTGGTAACTCATGTGTATTCAATTTATGCAAAGGTTTTATGATAAAAAAACAATTCTGATGAAAATGAAGTGGAAAGACAAAACCAGTATTTCAGATTTTAACCCATCTGTTGACATTGTCAATTTTAGTAAGTGACCATAACTCAGACCCCATCCATTAAGCGCTTGTATACAGTAGTGGCATCCAAAAGAAACTTGAAAATGATATCACCCAATTATCATGTTAAAGCCTTGCACTACCCACTCATGCAGCAAACCAATTTAAAGCTAAAAATAATTCGGTATCCTCTGACAAATCATTATTTCATCTTTGATAAGAGACGCCCGAGAAATGGTCACTCAAAATTGATCTTTAAAAATCAGGCTCTGCAAAATTGTGCAAAATCAAAGAAACGTAAAAGTGTCTTCGAGCATGTATTGAGGTGCATCAACTTTGGTGGAATAGACATGTATAGATATGTACATATCAAATGAAAAGAAAATATTGTTGTCTGTGCAATAAAGAGCGTCTTCTAATGATATTTTCAAACATTGGAAAACAAAGCAGTCACAAATAGCACGCAAAGCCTGGACATGTGCTCATTAATGCAATTTTGCTTTTGTTTAGGAGTTATTGGTTTCGTGGAGAGCATGAAACCTTTTTTGCTCACGGACCTTGATAGCTAAATTGTGGACATAATCATCTGTCAGTGAGGAAGAGAGGCCATGAAACTGCCATAGTTTCGGGTGGTCTGGGGTGGAATGAACAAAAACTCTCTCGGGAGAATCACCGGAAGGCTTGGTTTAATGGACATCGCACAAGTACTGGAACATCATGTCTTACCCTTATTTCGTCATGGCGTCATTCAAGTTGACATCACTATAACATGTGAAAGCACTTTCTCAAAGGGCCAATGCCACAACACATTTCTTGGAAAACCAGATTATATCAAAATTGGAGTGGTCATCAGTAAATAGCACGAATATAATGAATCCTGCAGGTATGTGAAGCCCCATGAAACAGCAGGTGGAGAAAGGCGACTTTGCTCCCAATTCAGACCCTTTGTTAGCAACTCACTGTGACAATTAGGATGAAATGATAGATAATTATGTCCAAAATTTAATAGAGTCGATGCCCAAAGGGTTCGTGCTCTACACAAACCACTGACTCCTAAGCAAAACAACAATGAGCACAGTTAATGTTAAGTCCAAGTTTTAAGTAGAATTTATGATTGCTCTGTTTTCCATTTTATTCGAAACTAAAGTAGAATCTAGTAATAAAATATTGTTAATGGCAGAGACAAAATTCTCCATTCATTAGATACGCAATGTATGCCCATTCAATCGATATCGATGATCCTCAATACACACACGAAGGCAATTTTATGCTTTTTTGGATTCCGCACTATTTTGACAAGCCTGATTTTTTAAGGTCAATTTTGAGAGACCATGTCTCTGGCATCTCTTATCAAAGATGAGATATTGAAGTCTCAGATGATGCAGAATTTATTTAGCTTTAAATTGGTATGCTGTATGAGTGGGTAGTTCAAGGCTTTAACACGATGACTGGGTGATTGCATTTTCAAGTTTCTTTTGGATGCCACTATATAGCGGTCATATTTCTCTGTGACCATGATGACCATTCCGGACAGGTTCGACTGTAACCACAAGTTCTTCATCTTAAATGACACAAACCAAATGATCACAACCAATTTTCATCAATGACAAAAAAGAGCTCTTTATTAATGAAGAAAACAAGTCTGGTTTGTGAAGTATAATGAAAAAGCGACATTCTGAGCACAGCAAAATCAAGTTGAGGTCTCCATCCAGAGCCTGACATACTACACATCTGGGGCCTCCACTATCTGTGGGGCCAACAGGGAAGCAGTCATGACATCAAACATGAAGGACAATTTTCACATATTTTTAGAAAAATTACAACATGATGTTTACCATGAAAACAAACTATTGCACACATAGTGAACCATACATTTTTGCAAAATCACAATAGAAAATAAATTGTTTGAACTTAATAACTATGGAAGGCAAACCTAAGAGTTCCACTCCCCCCACCCCCCCCAAAAAAGTCCCTTTTAACATACACAAAGCAGATGTACTTTGTAAGTACATGTAAGAAAAAACAGGGGAAACTATATAAAAGGTATCATATTTTCTTGTATATATATTTAATGGCTTTCCCAAAAATTTGGATGGAAATGTGTCGTTAAATGTGAAATGTTTCAAAAGACATCTAATGAGCAAACAATGATCACTTGCACAAAACTTTTGCAATAAAAAAAATAATAAATAAAAAAAGAAATAAAACTCTTATCACCCCCATACACCAAACTTCAATAAAATTTGCATTATAATTTTGTACTCCAGCTAGCAGGGTAACATGGTGTAATTTGATTATTATCTACTCGATAAGCTACAAGATACATTCTGATGCCGAACAATACTTTTCTGTTAACGCAGTCAAAAGGTGTACATGCAGTGAGTCAACACAAACAGCAACCAATAATGTTCTAACCACAGAAGTATTCTTCCCATGAAACATCTTACACACACGGAGCCTGTTCTTTCACAAGCAGTGTCTGGAATGTGAGCAAATCCTCACTTTTTCTTTGTAACATTTACAAGCACACGTTTCTCTCCCTCACTTTCTGTTCTTCTTCCCCCCCCCC
>NW_004797839.1:449536-459536 GCF_000002075.1 Aplysia californica
AGCTTACGAATGTTTATTTGACTCCTTTTTTCATAGAATTCATGACTGTGCGCAACGATTTAAATAAAAAGATTTTTAAAATTTTATTTTGCTACTCGAAACATAAATTGACAGCATAGAGAAGTTTGTAGAAAAAAGGCTTGAAGCATCTTGATATAATTGTTTTGCTCTGTCGTTTACTTTATGTGTCTTTCTTACGTCATTAATTTCTTTGGGAATCTGGTCAACAGTTCTACTACCATAGACCAAACAGGACAGCAAGAAAAAGGCCCGTGGCATTCGTTAATGAAATGGACTTCTAATTTGCATTTCCAATGCTATTTTCAACATTAGAGTTTGATTTTCGATCAGTGTTTCATGCAACCAATACCAGCTGCTTAAAAAATATCGTCTCTCCAACATTACTCTCTCTCTCTCTCTCTCTCTCTCTCTCTCTCTGTCTCTCTCTCTCTCTCTGTCTCTCTCCTTCTCTTTACCCATCCTTTCCCCAACCTCTCTATTTCTCTCTCCCTCTCTCTGTGTCTCTCTGTCTCTCTCTCTCAGTCTCTCTCTCAGTCTCTCTCTCTCTGTCTCTCTCTCTGTCTGAGTCTGTCTGTCTCTTCCACTTCATCTGCAAGTCTCTTTCTCTTGGTCTCTATCCGTCCGTCTCTGTCTCTCTTCAATCTTTCTCCCATCACACCTTCACCCTCTCTTCATACATTATTTCTCTCACACGCACCTAGTCATCCCATCATCACTAAAGCTCCACACTTTTGCTCATACAAGAACAAGAACAACAAGAAGAACACCAAAACCATCATCAACAAGCACACCACCACGCTAACAGTCCGTGCACTCTCTCAGAACTTGAGGTTTCCGATGCTGGGCAGGTCCGGCAGTTTGATGTCCTTGATCTTCTGTGGGATGTTCATCTCCTTCACGGCCGACACGGCACGGGCTGGGGCCGCCGAGATACCCGCCTGAGGGAGGAGACAACACACACAAATACGTCACTCATTGTGTTGGTTTGTTTGTGTGCTGGCTCCTTTCTTTCTTTGTGTGCGTACAAATAAAGAAAAACATAAGTAATTTTGTTTGTCTGTTTCTTTCTGTGTGAGCACAAAACAAATTAGAAATTAGTAATTTTGTTTGTTTGTTTGATTGTTTGTTTCTTTGTTTGAGCACAAAACAAACAATGAATTAGCTATTTTTTTTGTCTGTTTGTATGTTTACTTATTTGTTTTTAGCGTGAGTACAAAACTGCTGTAAGCTAACAAAAGACCTATTTTTATTTCGGTGCCATAATTTTTTCCTTGCTAAATCGAAAGCCTGATCAGTTACCCTACTTGTGTGGAAACAATCAAAGTGAAACTCGGACTAGTGTTTGAATAAATCAGAATTCAAATTTTGGAACCACTCTATTTTTAAATGGTTACGCTAACTAAAAAAACTCTTTTTCGCGAAACTGATAAGATTAAAAACAGGCGTTTTGTCAGCTTTTGGTAGATTAGTGATTTTGTTTGTTTCTTTCTTTCTTTCAGTGTTTGCTTCTTTGTTTAGTAAAAGAAGAACATAGGAGCACAATGACTCATTAGTACAGGGTTACAGCAACAACAAAAAAGAAAGGCAGAGGAAAAAAAGGGGAAAGAAAAAAAAAAAAAAGCGAGTAATTGTTTGTTTTTGTTTGTTTGAAGAAAGAGCAGCACAGAGGCACAAGCGTAGTCCAAGCACAACATGGAACCCAGCTCTACATAATAACTTCATCGACCACTTGTGGCTAGACTACACAATGTGAGGAACATCAACGGTATGCACCTCTGCCTTTAAAACATTTTTTTCACATTTCATTTTAAAAGTAGGTGTTTCTACGTCCCCATCAACACAATTTAGATAATTTACCAGGCCCTGAACTTTTCGAATCTAAAAAAAAAGTGGGAAAAAAACCCCTAACATATTCAAAAATACGCCACGACAGAACAATTGTAGAGTAAGTTCATAAGTATGCTTGTTTCAACTTCATTTTTATTATTTTTATTTTTTTAAATTTCATAATTTAACTTGTTTTTTTTTTAAATTTCCTTCCAGCAGCTGTGTTTTAGCCAAAAGAATGGAGAGAAAGTTTTCATTGAATATCTCAGTCTTCCTGCTAAGATGTCGTATACCTCGGAACTCAGCCTGGGTTGGCCTTGACAAGCAGGGTCAGAAGACCACGTTCTTCATCATCTAAATTGTATGGGTGGGGTAGTAAAAGCACCTTAGTAAAAAAGGAACATTTAGTTCTCTGACACAATGACTTATTGTCAAATAGTAATAAATATGTTCACGGAATGATAAACTTTCCCCGTTATTATTTTTAGAACTGTTTTAGCATAATAATATTTTGATATCAATAATATTGTCATTATTGTTATATCACTAATCTTAATCATCATTCGCATTATTATTATTGTTATTATTACTATCATTATTATTATCGTTATTATTATTGTTATTATTATTATTATCAACATTACATTAAAACCTGCAGTAGGGGAGTGAAGAAATTTCTACAATTTAAACGGTTTTTTCCCTCGGAAAATGTATATGCGTATTTCAAAATGATTGAACAAACTGTTTTTGACGAACTGTGACAGCACTGACGTTCTTGGTACAGAAACAGCTTTGTGCAAGACTGGACAACGAGAATATATAATAATATATTCACATGCTTCCACAAGGGGCCTCACACTTACACGGTGAGGCTAACCAACACGGTGGATTGTGTCATTGTTATTTACTTTTTTTCTTAAAGACTGGTGGTAGTAACAAAGTGGACGAGTGAAATATCTTGAAAATAAAAATAAAATATATTTTGTTAAATGCAAAAGCCCAGACCAAACAGACCAAAACAAGTGCGGACTGCAAAAATACAAAAAAACAAGGACAAAGTCAGAAGAAAACAAAAAGTAACAGGAAAAACAAAACAAAAATTTAATTTTTGTAAAAAGCATCTATCCTAATCACACCCCACTCCCCCCCCCCCCCCCCCATCTTGAAAAAAAACCCTCCCCTTCCTGCACACACACACACACACACACACACACACACGCACACAACGAAAAATGTACTGTAACATAGAGTGAATTTATAAAGATTCTAAAATTTGAAAGAAAAGTTGACATTGATTTTACTGTGAAGGTTTCACACCCCTATTGACAAAATTCAGGCCTCTTCGATGCTGCCTATTTAAGGTCAACCGGGCTGTCTGGGTATAGGGAGGAGAGGTGGAGTCACGTGTGTGATAAATCCTTCGTGTTGGTATTACACTTATGAAAGCTTAACAATAAAAAAGAACAATGAAAAAAAAAGCAGCATAAAAAGACTACTTGTTTACATTGTAAACCCCGATTCATTATTTATAATTTATATCATTATACATTATAATCATTTCATTATTACTCAAGACAATCCAAGTAACCACCTCTTAAATAACCTAATAGTGTTGATAGGGATGTCAAATACTTCACAGTCTTGCACCTTCTACACCAACAATACAATGTATCTGAAATCACGATCAAATTTTACACCTGGTATGACAACTACAAAATAAAATGCTTGCCCAGTTGAGACTTTTGTAGAGCGCAACATTCCCAGCGCTCGGGATGGTGTATTGAGCCGTGCAGCTTGGCTGCATGACATGTGCGTACATTGAAGGCAGAGAGAGATGGATTGTATGACGCAAACAATACACCAGGTCTGTGCGCTGTTTGGAACAAACTCCGATTTGTGACTTATGGGTTTTGAGTTTGTGTAGAGAGACGCACATCGGCACATTGGCGGTAATTTAGTGCATGGAAGAAACAAGATAGATAGACAGAAACAACAGATGGAAAGAAAAGAAGTAAGACCTACCAATGGTGCTCTTTAACCCCACACGCGGCTTTGGGGGCTTTTGTAAGCTGTAACGACTGCCAAAGGTATTGAGAAATCTCCCCTTTGAGGCCAAAGTGATTACGGTAAAAGCTCGTGTTCCGTGAAATTCAAGTTTCATTTTGTACTTCCAACCACAATGGGTCATAGAATACCGTAGATTACAAGCAATACTAGACAGTAGCATAAAATGAAAAGAAGGAGAAAAGAAAAGGACGACAGATGTTTGATAGAAACAAACGAGCAATGAAAGCAAAAACAAACATTTCCAAAAGTCTTTGTACGCCCCAGTCCACACAATTTAGATTGTTTAGGAGGCAGCCTTCCGACCCCGTCTGCCAGACAACCCAGGCTGACAGGGATACAACATCTCAGCAAAAAGACTGAGATACTCTATCAAAATTGTCTCCTCAGGAATCGAACTCCAGCCTCCTACATGCGACAGTGAAACGCCTAACCGCTACACCACAGACGCCGGTGCAGAAACAAAGAGAAACAAAAAGTAAACCACAGTGTGGGTCACTTAGGAGGCGGGCTGTTTCACTTAGGAGGTGGGCTGTTTCACTTAGGAGGCGGGCTGTTCCTCCCTGTCTGATGCCAAGGAAGCCTGGATGGAATACAGAAACCCAGCTTACAGGCGGAGCTCCTTGGTTTAAAATTGAAAAAAAAAAAGTTTGGGAGTTTTCCCACTTTTCTTTTCACATGAGTAATACTAAATTGTGTAACAAATAAGTAATCTTATAAAAATAACATTTTGGTGCTTCAATCAGTGTTCACAGCACCACTATTTAGAAAATAGAAAATTGACATTTCTTTTTCAAGTCGTGGCCGATTTTTTTCAGTTCCTTGTTTCTTAAAAAATCGCAATTACATTAGATCGGTATCACCCAAGACGGGTGCTAGGATTAACTCAGCAACAGAGACATAATCCGAGTGGGTTCTGCTGTTGAAAGGACCTTGACCTTCGACGACAGTTTTCTCCTTTGTTTGTTTGAGTGAACAGAAGCACATTGACACAATAATGGTCATTTAAAGCTGGGGAAAAGTAAGACAGACAGACAGAAACAACAGAGGGAAAGGTAAAAAACACCCAGTAGGGCCTACCAGTGGCGCCCCCCCCCCCCCACACCCCCAACTACCCGGACCTCCTCCTTTATCCTTAATATAAATTAAGTCAAAAGCTAAACTTTTCACACGGTACTTGATTGTTTCAGCAAAGAAAAGCACAAAGTTACACCAAGGATCACATTTAAGTTCCAGGAAAACGCCACACAGATAGAGAACAAACTGAAAAAAAAATGGTATGTTTAACACCCCAATCAACACTATTAGGTTATTTCAAGAGGCAGGGCCTCTTGAGTTTAGCGTCCATCTCCGTAAGGACCGAACCAAAAGGAAAATTTGTCTAAAGTGCCTTTCCCAAAGACACAACACAATGTCAAACCAAGCTGACGCTCGAACCCCCAAACCCCCAACCTCACGATTACGGGTGCGGCAGCCTAACCACTAAGCCACCGACGCCACTGAATAAACTAAACTGAGAGAAAAGGAAGAAAAAGTGGAACATAACAGTGGCACTCTTCAACCACCCATCTCTCAAAGAGTAAAGCACTGGTGAGTAGTTCCACAGACAAAGGTCAGTCTTTGTCTTTTATTTCTGAAAATGAGTGGATAAGACATTTGGTGATTTTTTATTATGATTTTTAAAAAACGTCATTTCTTTAACTTAATACCATTGACTTCTAATTAAGCCACACTTTTCACATGATGACATCAAGTCAGAACAGATGCGTCTCGAGTATAATAAATAAAAAGTGCCATGCGTGCTTCCAATAATAATTGCATTTCTAATATAAGATAATTAACAAGAAGCTGCATGATACAATTCCCACATGCCTTTGGTGAAAACTGAAAGAAAAAAAAAACTCAACCAAAAGGATAAAAGTGCATACCCTGATATAAGTACAGGTATATAGAACCATGCACCGCCACAGACATGCTGAAGCAAGCCAGGCGTGGTCACTGACCTTTTTTGCTCATCTATGTACTTTCTTTTTATTCCCCCCCCTCTCTCTCTCTCTCTCTCTCTCTCTCTCTCCCTCTCCCTCTCTCTCTCTCATTCCCTGCACCCCAAAAAATTGCGATGTTCTCGTCCCAGACTTTAACTACGTCAAAGTATGTTTTTCAACATAAATATGACAAACATAGCAACATCCCCCCCCCCCCCTCAAAAATAAAACAGTGTAAAGTGGCGATTAGGACAACTGTTAATGTATGAATATGAAGTTAGTAAAATTTGTGGGTTAAAAAATAAGTGAAAAGGGGCGAGGTGGGACAAGGAGGAGGATATAAATTGACCGGTTTTGGAGCTACAGTAAAACATCTCCCTGCGATTTAGAATAATATTACATAATAATAATTTTTAAAAATATTATAAGAGCATTTGTGCAGCGCAAATTCCCATTCAACAGCAAGCTCTATGGGCTTCACAATCTACATTATTGCTCCAGTAGGCCTGATAGCATTCAGAAACAATCTTTACTTCCTGGAAAGCATACAGTGCAAGTTGTCATTTTACAGGTGCTAAACACTAACATACTGACAAAGATCTATCACTGTCTATGGTCTAGTTCCCCTTCACACTAATCACACCTGGGTGAAATGAGGAAAATTCCTGTAAACTGCATTTCCCAGGGACACAACTTCGGGCGGAGTTTACTCTCGAAGCCCCGAACCCGCAACCTCACGATTGTGAGACAGGCCAGCTAACCACTGGACAAATATTACAGAATGACCTGCAAACGGCTCATCTATTGGCACGTATGTATCTGTCCGTGCGGGCATCTGAGCACACTACAGTTCAACAGAGAGCGGGAGCATCAGTCACTCAGCCGGTTTTTTCTCTCTTTTTATGAGACGAAAAGGGGTGGAAATTGTTAACTGTAAAAGTTTTACATCCTCATCCACACAATTTCTGTAAATGGGATAGGTAGAGAAACAGGACCTGGACAGTTCTTGTTAGAGGGACATGGACACGGATCTGAATTTGAGAGAGGTACACGGAGGGTTTGGAAAAAAAAAGAGAGAAGTGGGGCTATCTCTTGGTAAAACATGACGAGAATTAAGGAGTCTGACAAGTTTCGATGGTAGGTTTCACTAAACATGTATTAGCATTACTTTTATTTGTCTTTCAATCTGTTTCCTCTTGCAACCAACCCCCCCCCCCCCATTTTTTTGGAGTTTATTGTTTGTTTTATTTTAAACAAGAAAAACAAAACAACGGCTGGTAAAAAAACAAACATGAAGAAAAAAAGGTCAGAAAGAATGCCAAAATCAAAAAGTAAAATAAACGCGTCCGCGCCCCAGCATTAAAGTAAAAAATCTTCCTTCTCTACGTCATTATAGTTGTTGATGAAGTGCAGCATGCCCTCTGGCAATGTCAAGGGTAAGGAAGGTTGGGGGGGGGGGTGGAGCGGGAAACAAATTCCTAGCCATATAAAGCCAAAAGCCTTGCCCATCACCAGCCCACAAATTCTAGCCAAGCCGAACCAAGTCTGCCTGTTTTGCAGTTCACGAATCAGAGGTACCATGGCTACTGAAAAATAATAATCCCGGATATTCGTAGAAAAGCACGCGCAGAAACTCAACAGTTCATTGAACATATCACCTAATACACTGTATTATGACAACTTTTATAATAATACAAAGTGAAAAATCCAGAAATAAGGACTTCCAGATTTGTCCAGAATTCTGAACTTCTCTGAATTTCCGGATTCATCCGGAGAATCAGCACCTCTGACGAAGACATTCATCCACTGCAGTATAGACAACCAAACTTGGAACCAGTCTAATTCAGCCTAAATTACGCCAAGCCAAGACAAGCAAAGCGCAGCCAGCTCGCCAAGGCAAGCCAAGACACAGGCAAATGTATGATCTGGAGCACCCGCAGAACAGAGGGTGGTACGGTGAGGCGAAAAGTTGGAGGGGGGGAGGGGGGGGTGTCTCGTTATGCTCAGTCCAGCCAAAAGTAACGTTTGTGGGGTCGGGTAGGGAAAAGTAACAGTGGATAGGTTGGCAGTGGGGCAGGTGAGTGGTGGTGATGGTGGTAGTAGCTGGAAAAATAAGAATATAATAAACGGGGGAGAAAAATGCGGATGCGGAACTTTGGCAGGAAGAGGTATGGCAGAAGTGGGAGAGTTTGTTGAGTTTACCAACGTCTCTGCTCCGCCTCCCGCCCCCCCATCTGTTGCCCGTCCGTGCTGGTGGTGGTGGTTGGGGGAGTGGGTTGGGAAAGGGGGGGAGGGGGTTGGGATGTACTGCCGGTAGACATGACGCCAAACAACAATACATGGACAACAGCACAACAACCACGAGTGGGGATGGGAGGATAGAGGGAGGGAGGGAGGGAGGGAGGAGGTCCCAGAACACCTCCTAGCCTGATGGAGCGGAGCAGTCACATGCGCACACCGAGGGGCAGGAAGGCGGACTGTCGCTGAGACATGTTGCCTCCCTGTATGCCGTCCGTCTCGCCGCTCTCCTTGGCGCGCCCGTACACGCCCGCGTTGCCGCCGATCTTGTGCAGCGCTCCCAACACTCGCTGCCTCGCCTGGGGTTTGAGGTGGGAGGTTTTCAGTTGTTGAGTTTGAGGAACAAACAAACACATCCACGCAACCATGACCGCTTGGTGCTTGAAACAAGATAGCCAGAAAGAAGAAATACAGGGAAGGAAAGAAAAGTAGGTCGGACCTACCAGTGGCGTCTTCTAGACACCGCCCTCACCTACATGTACAGACATACCACACACACACACACATACACACACACATACACGCACGCACACCTATTTGCTGTAGAGGTTTCATAGCTTCCCCATCCCAACCCCAAATCGACAGAATTAGGTAGGGTGTAGGGTAGGGGTTTCTTCCGCTCGCTGCAATCAGTATTTTCTGTCGCACATGGGCCCAAATAATCACCACATTCATCACCACCATGGCATATCATTAAATGTTGGCCAGCGAAACAAACACCAGCGTGCCTCGTCGAGTGCCTACATAATGGGTAAGAAGCACAGCGACACAATAGAGGGCACTATTTTGCAGGGAAAGGGGAAGACAGACACACAGAAACAACTGGGGAAAGACAAGATCTTCCAGTGGCGCGCTCCAACTACCCAGGAGAGAGTTTTGGAAGCACAGCACACATTTTGGGAGAGACACAAGTATACAGCACAGACTAGAACCCGACCCTCATACAACATGGTACATTCACCCTCCTGGTCTCAGCCGTAGCAAAACTATACATTTCAATAAGACTGTGTGCATGGATGGTTGGTGGGAGCTCTAGTGAGGTTTGCTTCCCATTTTTTTATATATCACACATCCCCTCCTCTCCTCTTTTGCTTTGCACGTTGCTCTCCAGAGACACTTCTAATTGTCGGCGCTTACATGATCTATTTGTGCTGCAAGCACCTTAAAACTTTCACTAAAACAACACAAAACGGCATGCAAGGCTGTGCATGTCGTTGTGAACCACCACTTCTGCAAGCACAACTAAGATGATGCTTCGTGATGTCATTCTGTCACATGATGTAAGGCAGCCAACCAAAAGAGCATTCTCTGAGGATTCCTCGCAATCTAGGTCAGATAACGAGATTTGTTTACACTCTGTAATACAACGATTTTTGGACAGGGTGGTTCCTTTTCTTTTCTTTAATGTAGGTGTTTTAGGGCCCCATCGACACAACTTTGGTTCATTAAGGAGACGGGCTTCCGATCTGCTTGTCCGGACCAGCCTGGTCTGAGAAGTGTACAACAGAACATAAGACAGGCGGGAGATGAAAATACTCCTTAAAAAAAAAAAAAACCTTTAAATTTTTTTTATATTACCCCTCATGTTTTCTGCGCACAATGGTGAAGCTCACAACTGTTACAAGACAGACACCAGTCACAAACAGAAACAAGAGGCGGCAAAAAAGTCAGAGGTACCAGTGGCACCCTCCAACCACCCAGGCCAGGTCTAAGCGGTGCACAATGTGTGGTAAGGCGGGACACACGAGCAGTGGAAGCGGCAAAGGAAACCACAGGAAATGGTAAAGGTAAACTTGAGCCAAGTT
>NW_004797839.1:462408-478056 GCF_000002075.1 Aplysia californica
AGAATGAAGACGCGAAGGGTAAAAAAAAGTATAGCTTGCAAGAGCATGGATGATGAATGAAAAAAGTTCCAAGTCAGGACAGTAGCGGGGAAAAAAGAAGGAACATGAGCTGAAAACTGTGAAATGCACCTTCTTGTTGAAGATGTTTTGCACCCCCATCAATGCAACTAAGATCATTTAGGGGGCAGGCTGCTTCAACCTGCTTAAAACGGCCACGCCAGGCTGAGACAGACACAACATCCCCAGCAGACAGATGGAGATACTCCATAAAGAACCCTCCCTTCATGGGAATCGAACTCTTACCTTACCACAACACCACAGATACTGGTCTTTGTTTTTGTAGAGGTTTTACGGTTCTCGCAACTGCATCAGGTCATTGAGCGCCAGGAGATTAGAGGAGTTACAAGAGAGTAACAAACATAAAACGGAGTGTCTCCGTACACGGTAACCGGGCACCTAGTCTCAGTATCTACGTACACGGTAACCGGGCATGTAGTCTCAGTGTCATGTACACGGTAACCGGGCACCTAGTCTCACCTTGTCTCAGTATCTTCGTACACGGTTTTGCCCCCACCCCTTCAACTCCTTTGCCCCCTCCTCTGGGCTCCCGACTCTTTCTGCAGCCTTTCAACTGCTACACCTAGCCTTCTCGGACAAGGGCGAAGAATATCGAAGGTCACGTGAGCAAGTTGCGCACGTTAAAGACCCCTTGGTGGTCTAAAATTGATAAGAGTAGGCTTCGGCCACCATCTGGGCAACAGTCAAAATTTCCCACCAACTGAAAATGCATAATGTGTCCCGCGCGCTAATATTACCTAATGCAGTTGCGATTGCTGTAAAACATTTATTTAAAAAAAGACTTTAACCCCCCCCCCCAAAAAAAACCCCAAAATCACTTGTCACAAACAATTAAAAAATTATAAGAAGATAGACATTTCCCAGGTCCATATGTGATAACGAAGGAGCATAATAATCAGACGGTTAAGAAGGCGCACTACTTTCATTTCTTTCCAGCTGATCGGAATCCATGACACTGTCAGTTGACAGGGGAGTTAACAACTAAAATAATGGTTTTAGATATGCTGGGGTTTGTAAGGAACATATGCAAGCAACCAGTCTGTTGAAGACGGCGATACATTGACATTGTCACAGGTCAAAGCCATTTTGTCTTGTTAAATAATCAAAATCATATTTAGGAAAGGACTGCATAAAATATATTGTGAGGAAGAAGTCAAATGGTTGGTGAGATGGAATCCTGCCAAATCTCAATTTTTCCAAAACTACTATTTTGCTCTATATTCCCCATTCCCAAAACTCTCTCTCTCTCTCTCTCTCTCTCTCTCTCTCTCTCTCTCTCACACACACACACACACACTTCCACACACAATCACTCACTCACTCACTCAAACGACCGAGGCAGTGAAAGGGAAGTGAACGCTGCTTCAGAATTTTCTAAATAGCCACCTTTGTTAAAATATATTGAAGTGCTTCTAAAATCTCTAACACCTTTTCTCAAAAATCTTTTGGGGGGCAAAAACGACATTCTTGTTTTGTACCGGACACTTTGCCAAGATACAAGGCTGAGAGGATACACATTAAAATACATTCCAAAATAGACTCCAACATTTGGATTCCCCTGAGACTCGGAACCTCCACCCGCAAGAGCTGAGACAAAATGAATCAACCTCAAGCATCATTCCAGTCAGACCATAAGTATTTTAAAGTAATCATCTAAACATGTATTCCAGTGTCCAACATATGGATACAGCTTGAATTCTCACAATATATAATATAGTCTTATTTATAACTCACTCAGCCCTGGGGCCAAATCCCTGTCTGCCGGCTGTGCCTAGAGGTTTAAGGTGTTTTCGTAAAATTGAAAAAAAATATTAAATCAACTCCAATGGCCGTAATACTAGATCTCTACACCCAACCTTGGTTATTTATTATATGATCTACAACCCTTTACAGAATTTGAAAATATTTAATAGTCTGTGAGATATCGCCAGCTGAAAAAGGTTGGTAACGGGCACTGAAAGTAGCTCGGAACAAAGACCAAGACTCGTTCACATTTCGCACTTCAATACCACGTGCAAAGTTATTTTCAATTGCAGGCCAAGTTAGAGGCCTTTGCCCTTGTAATAGTCTGTTACTTATAAAAAATGGGCACGGGTCACGTAAAAAGTATAGTCAGTTCTCATTGGACGTGCGTTTACGTTATTAAGCTATAGAAATGTCCGTCCCAATACTGTTGGGTTCAGGGCCCAGCACAGATGTGCACAACCTGACTATCTTGGGCTCAGGGCTGAGTGGGTCAAACACTTCTAAACAAAGATTTTTAAAAGACTGGAGAAAGAAAGAGGCAAACGAAGAAAGACACAGACACCACATTACGAAGTCACTGACATAGCCCACCCAAAAAAAGAAACCTTCTAAAAATATCCATAAACCTAAACCCCCACATAGGAAAACAGACAAAAAAAGCCCGCATAGGTACAAAAGGTGAACATAGATCGCGTTGCAAAATCCCAAAAGTGAAGCGAAAAAAAGGTAGGCAAAATCTGACTGACCTCTTGCTTCTCCATCTTGCTCTGTTCCTCGATGCGTGTGATGATCTCAGTCATGTTGGTCTCCAGCACCATGCCGCCCATCACCAGCTCACTCAGGATGTAATGCACCTGGCATACATACACACCATAACTAATGTAGAGTAAGATTAGTAAAAAAACAAAATTGTAAAGGTATGATGGTAAAGGTACGATGGTCAAGTTGTAAGGCCCATTATCATCGTCAGTGCCCTTCCCACCGTTGATCAAAGTGTTAGCCACAAACAAACTTTTTCCACATTTCCTTACCTGGGGTTCATCATCATCATTGCCTTTCTCAACCTGGATCAGGGTATACGCCATGAACAAACACTTTCCATATTTCCCTATCCAGGTATAGCCTCTTGATATTATTCCATATCTTCCTACTTTCCTGTAGACCACTTTCTGTGTGTTCCTCTTCAAGTTCTCTGAGCCTTCCCCTTGATATCTCATCCAGGTGATTCCAATCTAACACTTTTTTTATGCAGCTGCCTGGCTTCCTGAATGTCCAATCCATCACCATAACCTCCTTCTCACCTAATCTCCAAAAGAGCTCTCTATCTTGTTCTCCTCATCTCCATAAGACTTTCTCATTATCTCATGGTTAAGCTACCAAACTCTAATCGTGAGGTTTTATCTTGGGATAAACACAACACAAATTTTCCTCACTTCACCCAGGTGGGATCTTATCAAAACGTTCAAAGCTTTAGCACCTGTAAAATGGCAGCTTGCCCTGTAAGCTTCCAAGGAAGTTGAGATTGTTCCACAATGCTACTAGGTCTACAGGGGTAATAATATGGATTGTGAGGCGCTTAGAGCTTGCAGCTTGCTGTTGAGCAGGAATTTGTGCTAACAAATACTATTTATCATTTATTATCATTCTTTATACACCCCAATCATTTTGGAGAGAGCAACGGAGCATCAATGGACATGTCCGGAGTGCAGGGATGTTGCTTCCTGAATCAATGAACAATGAACAATTCACCCCAATCAACACTAGATCAGTTTAGAGTTTCAGTAAAGAGAAGCACATTAAAAAATCACTGGTCATTCAGTGCTGGGGAAAGAGTAAAACAGACAGCAACAAAAACAAAAAGATAGCCCTCCACCGCATACTGCTCAATGTGAATAGACGTCATAGTTTTACACCTCCATCAATGAAATTTGGACAATGAGAAAATCCACTCCCTGTTAATAAAGACTATTTTACACCTTAATAGACACAATTCAGAACACAAATGATATTTGTCTTAATCATCTAGCTACAGATTTCAGAACATGACAAAATCAATTACTTGTAAATTCTGGCAACTGTTTTACAGCCTATGAACAAGATTAATTAAACCAAATTCTGCAGGACTGTAGGATTTTCTTCATTTAAAAAGTTTAAAAAAGGGTGCTCAAATAAAACAAAAATTAGAAATTGAGGATCATTGTTCCATTTATGCTGTTTCTGATATAAGCTGACTCCACTTTTCTTTTTTTTTTTTTTACACTTTGACCTCTTTCTCACTCACCTTGTCAACATGGAAGATCAGATCCAGCTCACAGACATTTTCAAAACACTTGTCCAAAGTTTCAACAAATACCTGGCAGTAGAAAAAACACAACATTGGGAGACATCACAAAATATCATTGGGTTTGGGCTTTCGAGACTCAGCTCAGTCCAACGTTGTACCCCCAGGTAAGGTATTTTACAGGAATTTTACCATTTGGCTTGGTCCTATCTGAGATGGACATTAAATGTGAGATTCATGCCTTTTAAAGAACGTTACAGAGTCGCAAAGGGTGATAAACCTATTTAAATTCACAATTTGTACTTCCTACAACTTACACTCAAGTTATTTAAAAAATCGAACTTTTCTTAGACATACACTATTACATCTGTAATGATATGGGACATAATCCATAATCCACCACAGTTGCTTGTACATCATATTACCAGTTGATTCCCCTTTCAGTGTAAACACTCTATGAGCAGTTCTCACATTGTCTTGAGATTCAGGGCTTCTGGGAACAAAGGGTCTGGGGTCTATATAAAGCTGTGTCTGTGTCTCTAAGTTTTTCTTTGGGCATTTTGACTAGTTGAGTAAACCTTGCTACAACATCAAAAGGTCTCTTTCCCTATTTCATATCTTAATCTTTCTGACTAGGGCTTCCCCTGACTAATTTTTCCTTTCTTTTCACAATTTTAGCAGGATTTCACCAAACCCTCTTTCAAGGTTGTCAAGATAGATGTTTATTCAACATAACATAAAAAGGAAACAACCATCTTGAGAAGCAGCTTTACAGTCCTACCCTTAAGTGTACACAAGACATAAGAAGTGAGTCCTACCCTTAAGTGTACACAAGACATAAGAAGTGAGTCCTACCCTTAAGTGTACACAAGACATAAGAAGTGAGTCCTACCCTTAAGTGTACACAAGACATAAGAAGTGAGTCTTACTCCTAAGTGTACACAAGACATAAGAAGTGAGTCTTACTCCTAAGTGTACACAAGTCATAAGAAGTGCACATATTTCAAAAGTACATTACAAAGACAACAACAAAGTCAGCTTCATTCCATAGTCACTCAAATCAATTTTTGGAGGGTTCCAGATAAACCTGTTAAGCGAATAAAGTCATCGAGGAGCATTATACAATACAGTTTTGTTCTGTTTTCTTATTCTCTCCCCAGTTTTTAAACGAAACGAAAATACCAAAGTTTAAGTTCTGATTTGGAATTTCTTTCTTCCTTTAATTTTTTTAAGCTACAGAAAATAACTAATGAACTTGTGAAATGACAAGGACAATATGCTTCATTCAACACAGAGAAGTTTCATAAGAGGTAGCACTTCTGATAAGATTAAGTCAAATAGGTGGAGAACCTTCAAAACTACCAAAGATTAAAAACAGAGTCGCCCTCCATCTAAGCTAACCATGAAACCAAAAAAGGTATTTGCACATCCAAAAAATAATAGTGTCTCTCCAGTTTGAATTCTAGTTGTTTAAGCCACTATGCTGCAGAAAGGGTCAACCTTAAAACACCCATGCTAACTTTTACACCCAAATAAATAAATAGTAACTAAGCAAAAAAGGCATAACCCTCCCGAATCATATAGATATATTACCCCCCCCCCCTCCTCAAACCAATTTCAGGGGGTTTCAAGATTAACCTGTTATTCAAATAAAGACAATACAGCTTCTTAGTGGCAATGGTACATTCCAACCTATTCTCTCGATGGGGGCACAAGGTATGGTTTACATCACTGCTGGGGAAACTACAGCACGGCAAGAGATTTTATTTTCATGAAGCCCTCTAAATCTTATTCCAGATGACGCAAGGAAGAATTTCATCAGCGCTCTGTTACTAATGTCTCTGACATCACAGTAAAAGAACAGGTTTAACTTCATTATATTTATCAAGAACTGAAAATGAATGTTTGTATTCTTTTAAAAGTATATACAATAAGATTAAAATACTAATTACTTTGCTACATAAAGTGCACTATGCGTCCCAGTGACACTGTCTACCTTTTGCATGAGACCCTTACACTGGAATGTTTCCCCACCTCTTGTCTACATAGTAACACCAACTATGAAGTTAAAAGCATAGCCAGCAAAGGCTATTAGCTATTTAGAAATCTCCAGAAATACGGTGACGTTAGGTAAATTACAGTAAAGCTAGGCGAATTTAAATGGCACTCCACTGTAAAAGGGGTAAGATTCATCAAACATATAAAGGTGAGAATCTAAAAAAACCCTCCAGTACCCACAAAAAGGAGAGGAAAAGAGCGGGCAGTTGGCGGTTGTTCTGGTGTGGTTTGCTTCTTCTTTCCTATCAAACATCTATCTTCCTTATCTCCCCTTCTTCCTTTTTATGTTTGTTACTCTCTCGTAACACCTCCAATCTTCTGGCGCTCATATGACCATGCAGCTGCGAGCGCCATAAAACCTCTACTAAAAATAAACTTAAACTAAAGAGGAAAAGAATCTAAAAACCAACCTGAATTAAATCCAGAATGCCGAGCTCACTCTCCGAGGAGTCAACACAAAACACAAAGTAGAGAGTAGCATAGTGACGGTAAATCAGTCTGTAATCTGAGCCTCCGATCAACCTAAAGTGAAAATGCATATAATGTACCGTCAGTTAATCTAAAGTGAAAAGGCATAAAATGTACCGTCAGTCTACATGAGGCTTGCCTTGCTAACATTTTAACATTTTTTAGGCAGAATCGCACAAAACTATACGGTTTTCATAAAATGACATTTATAATTTAATAGAATTATTTTACTGCCCCAAGGTGCAGCGTCATATTTGTCAAAGTGGAGGGGGGGGTTGTTGTTGTTTTATTGATTTGTTGCACTAATCTTACCCATGTCCTTATTAATCTTAAGCAAGATGACTCATCTACAATTCAATCTCTTACATGTCATACTATTTAATGTGAAAAAGCTAGGTCTCAATCCCACTGTTGGTGGCAGAGTGACATATCTAGATTTCTGCACAACTATGTTTAGAAGCATTCATAATTTTTGAAAAGCTAAATGTGAGGCATCATTGTGAAATCAGGTGCTCATCAAAATTAGTCGTAAGACGCAATGTGCTATTTGAGTTACCAGGCTCAAAAGGCTAAAACTTGACATTCCATGAATATTTTGTGTTTTGGATCTAATGAAAGTTTCATGTCTTTTGCTTCATTTAAGATCAAAATAAACAATTATAATTGACTATAAATATTTTATTTTGATTTATTTTGGAACAGTGTGAAGTTTGTTGTGAGCTTGGGCAACAAGAGAAAGGAATTTGGACCTCAAAACTCTCTCGAACATTTGGCCTGCTGGTGTGTAGCTGTGAGATTATTTACAGAACCATTTCCACATTGCCACCTTGCTTCAACATCCTTCATTCGTCCCTATTTTTAGATTTAGACCCTTTTCGAGCATGAGTGGTCTGAAATGTAAACAACTTGGTGTCACTATGAATGGCTGAGGGCTCTGAATGGTTAAACGGGGTAATAACTCCTGCCCACATCAAGCTTGTTTACGTAAACAGCAGACTGTGCAGGTGTGCCCTGCTAGCTCAGTTATGGGCTGTTGACCGTGCAGTTTTACACTTCCATTGACTTTAAAAGTCCGTTTTTATTGTGTTGTGGTGGGTTTTTTTAAAGTTTAATTGATGTTCCTTTAGATCTCCCTGGGCGGACTCCTTACCAAGAAGCCACCGAGGCAGTCAATGTGGATGCGTGTGCATGTTTGTGTATTTGTGTGTATATGTGTATACGTATGTGTGTGTGTGTGTGTGTGCGCTCGTGTGTTTATAGTGCTATTGCAAACGAATAAAATGTACAAAAGTTTTTAAAATGCACAGAAAATCGAGGTAGCCAAACTGGTACCGGTACTAATACTGAGGGTAATTTGCCATTCGATGCCTTAGAGTATGATTTGAAAGCTATTACTTCCTCTACATTACTTTCTTCTGCAATTCACTTCATGGCACATGT
This sequence comes from Aplysia californica, assembly GCF_000002075.1. Taxonomy (NCBI): domain Eukaryota; kingdom Metazoa; phylum Mollusca; class Gastropoda; order Aplysiida; family Aplysiidae; genus Aplysia; species Aplysia californica. The sequence goes on from NW_004797839.1 coordinate 470,480, forward strand.
CTATAGAGCGCACTTTTCTTATAACCAAAGACGCATGTTATTAGGCTGAGACCGCTGTAACAGTACCAGATAAAAAAGCCTTTATTAGAAACATTTCTTATAAAGAAAATCTTAAGACAACAAAGTGTTGATAATAAATAAACTTGACAACTTACGTTCCCCCCTCAAGAAAATTGCAGACGCTGTCATCACGTTTCGACACCAGATGAAATGTTTCTCGGATGATCTGATGCTGTACATCCTCAGCCTGGAAAATGTTCACATAAGAAATATCGATGAAATAAAACTGAAAATATCTCTACCACAATAGTCAGCAAACTTGACTTGAAGAGAAGAAAATGTCACATCAAAATTCATTAAATACTCCTACCACTCAAGTCACCAAAAAGGAGATATAGATTATTGTAATATAATACACTAGTACATATATATACACACATTTAAATATACCTGCACCTCACACGACTCTAATATAACTAAATTAATACTTCTGTCACTGGATTTTCATCCTGTTAACAATGCACCTTAATAATGACATATTATATATGCGTTGATACCATCTTTTCTGAGTTTCTGCACCAATGTTATATCTTTCATGTTCCAAAAGTTAGACAGTTTTTGTCTTGCCTTTTTTTTATATTTATTTTTTTTCGTTCACACTTGTCAAAAAATTTTTCAATTTAGCATTGCCGACTTCAGCGCGTCTAACGAAATAACCAGACAAGTTACAATATCCGTTCTTTTTTGAGTCTCAAGAGCAGAAATGCGTGCTCTGGGAGCATTAAATGATAAACCATAAATGCAAGGATACACAACTATACGTTGAAAAGTACCAAAAATGAAGTCAGTCCAGACAGACTGGCGACAGGGAGCTGGCGACAGGGAGCTGACCCCAATGACCCCGATGAGATAAGGCGCTCGGCGGGGAACCCCCCCACTGCAACTAAAATTCCACTGCCTGTGCGCCGTTTGAAGTGTACTCTCATAAAAGTTTTCTGTGTGTCCATAATTTGTTTGTGTGAGAATGAACAGTTTTCTACTTCTGTGTGTCCATAATTTGTTTGTGTGAGAATGAACAGTTTTCTACTTGTGTGTGTCCATAATTTGTTTGTGTGAGAATGAACAGTTTTCTACTTGTGTGTGTCCATAATTTGTTTGTGTGAGAATGAACAGTTTTCTACTTCTGTGTGTTACTTAGTAGTGGCCAAACCAAGATAACTTCCAAATCTCAAGCCTCTATCTCATTTCTAAGACCGCCGTTGCCATGGAAACATATTGCTCAACGGACAATTAACAGTAAAAAGTAAAATTTCACTTTTTTACAAGACAAGGGGGACCGTTTCAAACCTAATTCAAATTATGGTCAAATGCCCCCCTGAAACCCCCCCATGTTTTTGTTAGATCACGGGGGAAGTTTTACAGCTCATTTTGTAGGCTAGATCTACTGATAAAACATCGATACCAACTATTTAAATCAGTATCGATATCTAGTTCTCTGTGCCGATGATGCTAAGTCTTAAACAGACGGGACCCACATTCTTTAGTTGTACCAAAACTAGTATCCCCAAACGGGACCCATATTCTTGAGGGTGGATCCCATGTACAGTTAGTCCGGACAGGATTTTGAACGGAAGCCATGCTTGCAGCCTTGCTGCAGTCAACTGCTGTTAGTCGTTGACCTGTAAGGTGTAATAGCAACATTTTTTACTGCAGTTAGACTGCACTGCAGATATCTCATATTGATACTACGTTTGCACCAAAATAGTAGTCACCCAGTTTGCTACACACTGAAGTGTTTGCTTCAGGTTCATATTGCTTGCAATATTCTACAAGCCTTTCAAGCCCTCTCTCTAGCATGCTTATAATTTAGAGTGGAATCCTGTTATTTTTTTAGTTTTATAGAGAGAGGGAGGGGACTGGTTCGAAATGTCCTTTTTAGCAGGATTCTTGTTATAAGGGATACAGTAATAAATTCAATGGAAATAATAATGCAGGCTTGATCTATGAGTTTGGTGTTCTGTTTATTTCTTTTTGTTATCTCCCCTGATGATGATTTTATTTCAACATGACCTCTAGGTCATACTTGATCAAAAATCGAATCAGGTTTCTTTCTCTAGCGTAAGCGATGTTGATTATATCTATGGCCGTCTTTATTCAGACTCGAGTCCAAATAACATTTTTTCATATTCGGACTCGAGTCCGAATAAAAAAAATTCTTATTCGGATTTGAGTCCGAATATGAAAAAATGTTATTCGGACTCCAGTCCGGAAAAAAGGAAGTGTCTTCGTTCTATAGATCTAACGTTCAGTGCATTCAATTTTCCGCCATTTTTTAGTTTCCCCCACACCTTTTCTGCCGATACGATGCCCGCCATCTCATTGATATGCCCCCCCCCCCCCCCCATGTTTCCCACTTTCTTTGTTGTAGAAAAAGGTAAAATTGAAAATTAGCAGACCACAGGACCTGGCACCTGCATATTATGAGATGTGTTAAAAAAAAGACCGATTCGTTCAAATACACAAGCCTGTGTCATCTCGATTGTTTACCAAGAAAAAGTTGTTTTGCTGTGTGTAGAGCTGAGCATACGGCAACTTTTGATTCCATAGACCAGCGCACAATTCATTACGTAGATCTACGTCAAGACTAGCTTATTATTGTAATAATGATCAGTTGCCGGGGGAAAAAGACTGACGCGTATGCGACGTTCAACGCCCAGACCGATAGTGCCCCCCACCCCCCTCCCCGACACGCACACAGCCACACGTGTGCAGGCCGCCCATCCGACCCCGACACACGCTAACGAGCCATCTTTAATTGCTTCTGATGACCTCTTGATAAATAAACATTTTAGAAGCGCTATTATGACTTTTCATGCCGGCCTCAAATTCATCATAAGATAAAAACTCGGCTCCTGCACAAAACGCAATTTTGCCCGAAGTGATCCCGGTCTCTACCCAGCCTGAGGCGAGTCACGAGTGAGGCAGGACAGGAAGCCGGAGTCACGAGTCACAGGAAGTCGGAAGTGATGTCATGCTGGACAAGAATCAGAGTCCGAATAACATTATTTCATATTCGGACTCGAATCCGAATCTAGTCACTTCGAAGATCTATATATATCTAGACTCTAGATCTAAATCTAGATTAGATCTAGAACGTTTGCTCACGGCACAGAATTCTACAATTCTGTTTTAATAAATCACAGTGTAGAATTCTGTGGTTCAGGGTGAACGCTTCACTGGTTGGCCTAGGCTAGGGTTAACGCACGACCGTGTGAGAATAGCCAAAAGACTCGCCTGCGCTATTCTCACCCGACTCACCCGAGGTGAGAATAGAGACCGTGGCCTTTTCTTATCACACATGACATGATCTAACTGCAGCAGTCAAAATCCTGTCCAGACTAACTGTACGTGGAATACCCGCATTAACTAGTACCGAAAAAAGGGGTGTGTCTCTCCTCCAAATCTAAGTATTTCTGCCAGGCCTTTACCTTACACTAAATTACGAAAGTGGCTATTCTCACCCGCCCGGAAGTTCTCGCAAGATCAACTCCTCCCCTCTTCTCTCTCTCTCTGTCTCTTTCTGAATACTGTCTATCGGTGTGGACGATCAAATTGACCAAAACAAAGTTAAAAAATGATGTTAAAACACAAAAGTAAATTAATTTGGTTGTCTACAAAGATGCTACGGCTATTTAACTTTTCGAATCGAGCCGAACTACGCGGGTCGCCATTTTGTTTTGCCCGGAAATACTCGCGCTACTCCTCTCTCTCTCTTTCTCTCTCTTTCCACTGCCCACAGACAAAATTGTACGCTTTTAGTAGGCTACAGTTGTAATGGAACGTTTGTTCACGGCACAGAATTCTACCATTTTTCTATTATCACAGTGTAGAATTCTGTGGTTTAGGGTGAACGCAAAATTTGGTGAACGCGCACCGGGTGAGAGTAGCCACAAGACTCGCCTGCACTATTCTCACTCCGGGTGAGAATAGAGGTGGCCCTAAATTACTAAGTAAAAATCAGTCAGACATTCATTGTCGTGCTTCGTACGTACGTAAAATAAACATTTTAGAAGCGCTATTATAACTTTTCATGCCAGCCTCAAATTCATCATTATAACATAAAAACTCGGCTCCTGCACAAAACGCAATTTTGCCTTAAGTGATCCCGGTCTCTACCCAGCCTGAGGCGAGTCACGAGTGAGGCAGGACAGGAAGCCGGAGTCACGAGTCACAGGAAGTCGGAAGTGATGTCATGCTGGACAAGAATCAGAGTTCGAATAACATTATTTCATATTCGAACTCGAGTCCGAATCTAGATCTAGTCACTTCGAAGATCATATATCTAGACTCTAGATCTAGATCTAAATCTAGAGACTAGAGATTAGATCTAGATCTAGAACGTTTGCTCACGGCACAGAATTCTACAATTCTGTTTTCACAGTGTAGAATTCTGTGGTTCAGGGTGAACGCTTCACTGGTTGGCCTAGGCTAGGGTTAACGCACGACCGTGTGAGAATAGCCAGAAGACTCGCCTGCGTTATTCTCACCCGAGGTGAGTGAATAGTCTTCAATAGAGACCGTGGGCGTGGCCTTTTCTTATCACACATGACATGATCTAACTGCAGCAGTCAAAATCCTGTTGTCCTGTCCGGACTAACTGTACGTGGAATACCCGCATTAACTAGTACCGAAAAAAGGGGTGTGTCTCTCCTCCAAATCTAGATCTATATATCTAGATCTAAGTATTTCTGCCAGGCCTTTACCTTACACTAAATTACTAAAGTCTAAAGTATAAAAATCAGTCAGACATTCATTGTCGTGCTTACGTAAAACTGATAAAACTTTGTGAGCCTCGGCTTTCCGTGGTTATTGAAGACGAGGATTCCTTTAATCATCGTGCAACTCCAGTACTGAACAACTATGGCACCACTAAAAGCTTTAAATGTTCAAGAAAATGGATGGACAATCGTGATGACGAAAGTTTCCTGTTTTTTAATTGTCAACAGATGTGGCATCCGCCATTTTGTTTTCAGGTTCAGGTCACGTGCAAAGCAAAAACATGGAATACATTGAGCCGGAATGGTTCGCAAGAGAACAACAACAACAATAATACAAAGGCCTAGTTCGAGTAATATTAAATTCTAATATGTGTTGTTACGTGGTGTATAATTAAATTGTGTAACCGGAGTAATAATCATAATTACATTGTTTCAGGGGGGAGGGGGTCCAAAACAACTTATTGCACTCATCTCCCACAGACTCTTTGCTTCCCCTTATCAGAAAAGCATTATAAAATTCAAATTAAGTTGTCCTGGCTATGAAAGTTATCACGTGTAATGAAGGTCTCTTTCGCGTAAAAAATCCAAAAGAACAATAAAGGACTATCTTTTCCCCTCTAAACACTGGACATTTATCACTCCTAATTTACTTTCAATACCTTTCGTATCGTTATACTGCAGAACTCGCTGTTCAGTTCAATTTCTTTTTGATTGTTCAGAGGAGGTTATTGCGCTGTTTCTCAGTAAGTGACAATAACGGTTTGAAATTAGACGGCTTGAACATTTTTTTAAATTTATTTATTTTGTTTTATTTTTTGTAGCGTTTTACGGCGCTCGCAACTGCATGGGATCATATGAGCGCGCGGGACACACCTAATACTTTCAGTTGGTAGGAAATTTTGAATTTTGCCCGGGTGGCGACCGAAGCCTACTATCGATTTTAGACCACCAAGGGATCTTTAACATGCGCAACTTGCACATGGGCCCTCCGAGATTTTTCGCCCTTGTCCGAGAAGGCTCGGTGTAGATCTTTCCTACCAGAAGATCAGGGGTGTGGCAGAAAGACAGCAGTAAGGAGGAGCCAAGGAGCAGCAATAGAAAGGCTGCAGAATGAGTCCGGAGCCCAGAGGAAGGGGCAATTAAGGAGGTGAGGGGTGGGGTCAGGGGCAGAAAGCAGACGACAGAGCATTGCTGGAGAGCAGGAAAGGAGGTGAAAGGAGACAATTTTAGAGAAGAATATTTTTCGGTCGCTACCCGGATTCGAACCCGGGACCTTTGAATGAGAGGCCAACACCTTAACCTCTATATTATTATGCCACGAGAGCCCCCTTGAACAGTTTTGACGTTATAACCGAAGGATTGAGCGAAAGAATAGGTGCCTTGGGTAGCCAGTCCATTGAATAGGCCTGAGTGTATTATGTTGGAGGGTATGAAAAGAATTCCTGGTTCTGACATTAAAGAGAGACATAATGAATGCACAAGGTGGGGAGGGGTGAAGAGAGAAAAAACTGGGGGGGGGGGGAGAGCGAGAGAGAGAGAGAGAGAGAGAGAGAGAGAGAGTGTGTGTGTGTGTGTGTGTGTGTGTGTGTGTGTGTGTGTGCGTGTGAAGGAGTAAGGGAAACGAAGTAGCTGTTTAAGAAAATCTCTCTGGCGATCATTCGAGTAGAGGCACGAATAGTGGTCACACTTATAAACACCAATCGATTATCTGATAGGCCTATGCAGGACACAGTTCAGATAGATAGATAGAAGACAACGTAAAAAAGGGGGATGAATCATAGTAAAAGAAGATACTGAATATTTCTGCTTACCGGCGACTGTGGTGCAAAAGTTGGGTGTTTCACTGTCTAGAAGACCCGAGTTCTATTATCGTGAGAAAAGATCTTTTTCGAGTATTTTGGTCTTTCTACTGGACTGTTGTATCCCTCTTTGTAGTCCTAGTCTTAGTCCAGATTGGCAGTCTCAAAGAATATCTTAACTGTGCGACTTCAATTTGCTGGGTCTTTTAAAATGTTTTTCGCCTTTTTCGAGCCAATAATTTAGGCTGCAGGATACGCTTCTATTCCCTGTGCTAGAAAGAAACTGATTTTAAAGTGGCAAATATAGCCTAAAGCCTCTCTTCATTATACCATGATGCACTCCTCGATAAATATTTTCTTGAGTAGCAACTGGAGTCTGTGATGTAGCGGTAAGGCACTTCATCGTCGTACGCAGAAGGCCGGAGTTTGATTCCCATGAGGAAAGGATTTTTATTGAGTATCTCCATCTTTCTACCGGGCCTTTGTATTCCTCTCAGCCAGGGTTAACCCTGACAAGCAGGGCCACAGACCAACCCTTCAATAATCTTAAATGGTGTCAATGAGGGTGAAAAACACCTGCACGAAAGTCTTTTTCCGTGAAGGTATGATGTATTTACAACCTACTAACCAAAATAACAAGTAGTAAAAGTGATTCTTTTCTTTCTTTTTTTTTCTTTTTTTTTCTTTTTTTTTTTTGGGGGGGGGGGGGCGCCCTTGAAGACTCCTGTGCACTGCAACGAAATAACAATCATTCGGAAGGTCAGTACATGTATCATAATTTTGAAAATAACATATAAATACAATGTATATTAAGCTATACATCACACTGAACGTAGATGTGCCTCCATTATTTTCTACAGTTGTCGTGTTAATGATAGTCATAGACTTGTAGCCTATTAAAATACACGGACCATATTGTACTCCGGTGTTTTTTCCGGTCCATTATGGAGCTCCCCATCTGAGCCAAAATGAAGGGCAAAAAGAGAGAGGGGGGGGGGGG
>NW_004797839.1:478156-479545 GCF_000002075.1 Aplysia californica
GGGGGGGCAATAATATATCAGAACACCAGATTACAGTTTCGAGTCAAGGACATTTTGTTAGAAGTCCAGCATGGTATCAGCTGAGCTATTGGAAGTGTGTGATCTAGTGACGACGATGAAGTGCCTTTAGTATTGGGTCATCATACCCAACCCAGCGCGTCCCCGGGTGGTGGATAGGGGAAAGGCCTCCAGATATGGAGGTTAGCTGCTAAGCAGTCGCGAACCAAATGGGAGATGGTCGTGGAGAGTAGAGGGGAACCCTGGTGGCACAGGTGCTTCAATAAATACCTCACACACTCGAAGAAGGGACAATCTTGGCGACGGGAGGCGCCATACATCCTACCAAAGTCCCAACTGCCTTGTGGGTTGTCAGTGGATGACAAAGGCTAGCAGAGAAACCGTACACAAACCCGCAGTAGGCAACGGGAAACCACTGCTGTAATATCCCAAGAATAGTCATGGAAAAGTAATCAAATAGACTTTATTCTTATTCCGAAAGTTTTAGAAATACAATTAAATCGTCTAAACCACTGCCAGGAGCATACTGTGAGAGTGACCATGTACCGGTCATGTATAAAATGCAGATAAGACTGAAGAAACTCAAAAAGTTAAAGTATCAACCTAAATTGGACTTGGGTGTTTTAAAAACAAATCAAGAACTGAAAGGACGTTTATCCATAGATGTTAGAAATAAATTCAAGCTTTGGAAAAAATTACTAAATTGGAAGAACTATGGAGAAAAATGAAAGACTCAATAATAAAAGCTGTGTTAGAAAATATCCCCCCGAAAGGTAAAAAAAAGCTAATAAAAAATGGATGACCCAGGACATTTTAAAACTAATGGAAGAGAGAAGAAAGGCAAAATCAAAGGTGGAAAAGTACAACATTTTAAACAGGGAAATAAAGAAAAAAGCAACAAAGCAAAAGAAACATGGATAAATGATCAGTGTCAACAAATAGAGAAGAACCATAACAAAGACAGCAAATACATGCATTCCAAAATCAAAGATATAAGTGGGATAAAAGAATACTCAAATACAAGATGCATAAGATCAAAAGAAGGAGATATTTTAATGGACAACTGGGATGTCTTAAACAGATGGTCAGAATACATAGAATAACTTTTCAAAGATAATAGAGGAGAAAAACCGGTAATAAAGAATGTATAAAATGGACCACCAATACTGAAAGCAGAAGTACTAGCTGCCATTAGGAAAATGAAGCAAAGAAAAGCCAGATAATATTCTAGTTGAAAATAATTGTCGTGCTTGAAGAACTAGGATAAGATAAGATAAGATAAGATACATCTTTATTGTCCAGATCCTGGCACATTGGTTTGGTGTTCCACCACGAGTACACGCACACACACGCACACACACGCACACACAC
>NW_004797839.1:479712-481149 GCF_000002075.1 Aplysia californica
CACACACACACACACACACACACACACACACACACACACACACACACACACACACGAGGTCTACACTATCATACCATCATCCTGGGCTGTCTTGTGGCAAGATCAACTATAATATTATAAGAAACTATAAACCAAGCCAAGGATATAAAGCTGTCTGTCTTGATTACAGTAATCAATTTGGAAATCAAATTTCAACACACAATTTCTTGACTTTATATAACCGAATGTAACATGTAATTACCCTACAGACATGATTTATATAATAAAAGAGGGTGTCTGCTTTGACCCAGGAGATAGAAGGGGATACTCGAAAGAGGTTGGAGGTCAGATTATCCGCAGCTGTTGTTGTGATTGTTTAAACCGTGTCAGTTTAATGATGTGAGATACGATCTTACATGTTGGACGGATTTTTCGCATGCACTGAAATAGTTAGTCATAAACTGCTAAGAACATTACAAAACATACGTTTTGGTCAGTTCTTTTTTCCCTAGAATGTGGAATTGTTACGTTTTAAAAGTTTGGATGGCCTCGGTATGTATAGCCTACCTCTTGTTTTCCTCAGAAGTAAAGCGGGACAAAACTTCCGTTTGAAATTTACATCCTATCTGAATGAGACAAGACGTGCTATGTCCGCCGAACAAGAGAATCCTGAGAAATTTCAAGGCACGGAAATAACGGAAACTGGTAGCTTGTCCTCTGACGTCATCGATATGGAAACAATAGCAATCCTCAACCTAAACAAAGGAAAAAAATCGAGGACAACTATTTGGAGAACCATGTGACAACCGGGCACTCGGAATTGGAGGAAATTCTGCTTTGGGGGCAATTCTGTACGGACGATGGCCCTTCTGCCTTGATGTCCAGAAACAGAACCGTTCAGATTCTCAAAATGGGCAGTGTATTTTGATGAATGCACACTGTGAAGTGTTTGACTTAGGAGGAAGGCGGCAGAGAATGATTGGAGCCAAGCCAGTGATCTTCGACTGTAATCCGGCATGTCTTGACTCCATAAACGGTTGGATTTCGCCGTCTCTCGATTCCTTCTTCTTTGTGAGTCAGACTGCCGCCGCTTTGAGAAACTCATTGACCCTCCGGTCAAAGTTCACGTGCACTATGGCAGACACGAGACCACGGCTTTCGCGGGAAAATCCCGACAACTCTTCTTCGGCGACGGCGGCGTAACACCTGACAACAGTTATTTCCCTTTCCCTTCCGCTCTCAAAGTCGCTCCTCACGTGTACGGACATCTTGTCGTGGCGGAGGGGGCGGAGCTTAGTGGTGGAGGGGCGTGGTCTGCAGGTCTCAACGAGGTTTTCAGCGATCTGTTGGCCGAGGTGGTGGAGCTGTATATCTTCGGAAGAGTAGGTTGGCAGGTGAGGCGAGGTGAGGTGAGGTGAGGTGAGGTGAGGTGAGGTGAGGTGAGGTGAGGTGAGGTGA
>NW_004797839.1:484542-486178 GCF_000002075.1 Aplysia californica
GGGGTGATCTGCAAGGTAACCGACCTAAAAAAATTTTTTGCGTCGTCTTCTTTGTTGATTCCCCCCAAACCATCTATTAACAGCAGCATACTCTAAGTAAACCAAATCAACCAATCAGCAACGGCACAGCTAAACCTAAGCCAAAACAAATCAATCAACAGTGACCTAGATGCAGAGGGCGTGGCTTGTTGCCTCGTGCGAGCAGCGTGTGATTAAGGATTGGACATGGACCACGTGAAGGCGGGCTTTGACACTGTGGGTGTGGCTTTCAAACAGTGCCCAGATTTTTCTCATTTCGTTCCTGTGGTCAGGAAGCGAGAAATTCGAACTGTTGAGATCTCCAAATTTCACAGGTAAGGTAGAAGAGTAGGTGTGCGCGAGCTTGTTTTACGGTCCTTGAGCACTGGCAATCTGAGTGCTGTATTGGAGTAATTACAATGTCCGACCTTCGATAATTTAAGTCACAGCTGACAAGGTTGTTGAAAACTTTTATCTTGAATCCCAAATTCATATCATCGACCGACATCGGTGATCATGGTTTTTCCATTAATTCCAGGATGCTCAAAAAATGTTATAATAATATTATCCTGATCTTTCCACGTCATCTATATGCTTAAGCTCTCCAAGTAGGTATCTCTGGGTCTAACCCTGGCCTCCTTCGTCCTCGGTGTTTAGCGTAAAATTAATTAGTATGGCTAATCTCCGCTCATTTGGCTAAGTTGTGAGATCAAAGAAGAATGGTAGAAAAAGGAACCGCGCAGAAAGCCTCATTTTGACCACCACTCACATCAGTCTCTTCTAGGTACAAATACATCACAATGTTGGCCGAATTGTTTAAATGTCTCTTTTTTATAACTTCACTGCAACTAAAACAGTAATAAACTTAGGATTATATACCGACGTTTGTGGGAAAGTGGATAGTCGCTTCACCGTGGCTCGTAGAAGACGTGAGTTCGATTCGCTAATCGGTAGAATTCTTGTCCAGTGTCTCCGTATGTCTGCTGGGACGGTGTATCTCTCTTGGGGCGTAGACACACTGGGTTGGGTTTTTGGTGCAACTGTTGACAGCCTTGCCGAATGATGTCAGTTTCAGCAGACGTGAAGTTAAAAAGCCGTAAAATGTACTTTAAATTATGACCTTTGATTAGCAGAGTCCGCTTATTTTGCGTCATTCAAGTTTTCGGCTATGTACGTTCAGCTTTGTGCTTTGTTCCGTCACAAACATTGTCGGACTCATATAGCCATTCAGCTGTCACCATGGAAACTGCATGGATAGCTGCTATTTAAAAAACCCACACATTGCTTTAACATAATAAGACAAAACAAATGGATAGTATTCCAAAAGAGAGTACGCAAAAAATAACTGGAAATTGGAATGTAGCTTGAAATTGATGGCAACTTAATGTTTTAGTTTTGTAAGAGATGGATCCCTTGGGAGCAAAGCCAGGGAGAAACAGACATATAGGGGGTGGTTGGGGGATATAGAGGAAGATGAGAAGAGAGAGAGAGAGAGAGAGAGAGAGAGAGGGGGGGATAGAGAGAGAGAGAAGAGAGAGAGAGGGAGAGAGAGGGATAGATAGAGAGAGAGAAAGAGAAGAAAGAGAGAGGGAGAGGGAGAAAGAGAGAGAGATGGAGA
>NW_004797839.1:486415-487666 GCF_000002075.1 Aplysia californica
GAGAGAGAGAGAGGGAGAGGGAGAGAGAGAGAGAGAGATAGAGAGAGAGAGAGAGACAGACAGACAGACAGACAGAGAGAGAGAAACAGAGAGAGACAGAGAGAGACAGAGAGAGAGAGAGTATGTGTGTGCGTGTGTGTTTGTGTGGGTGTGACCACACCATGTAAGCGTCGTGCACTACTATGTCAGGTCAGTCGATTCTTTCACCTTTGAGTACCTGGTTGTAGAACCGGAAGACGGAAAGACGAACGGAAAACCGAATCCGCTGTGTCTAAGTCCTTCGCCTTAAGCCCCAACCCGGGTTAGCCATGGTAGGCAGGTCAGAGCAGCACACCTCCTAAATAATCTAAATTGTGCCGATGAGTGCGTTAAACACATACACCTGCAGTCTTCATTTTAAAAAAAAGTCTAATCTGTATTGTATTTCCGTGTTCTCTAGCCTGGTGTACAAACTGGATCCAGAGAATCCCACCAACAGAATCTCTCTGTGGTTCAGCCGGCCGGAAGTGTACCTGATGGCAGGCTCAACATGGCGGCGCAGTGACCAGGCGCGTGTGCCGGTGAGCTCCTTGGGCTGGACCACAGTTCAGTACAGAAGGGGTGACCTCTACATACGCCTGGAGGCCAAGGAGCCGGGAGTCACGACTATTCGCGTTGAAGTGGTTTTTATTTGATGCAGCAGAAAGTGGACAAACGTTTTAGGATTTAAAAAATCTTTTTCTTTTTGTTTGTGGGTGTGTGTGGTTCTGGTTTGCTTGAATTTCGTATTTGTTTATTTTGTTTTTTTCTTTGTCTTTGCTTTGTTTTGTTTTGTTTTCTTTATTTTGGGAAGAAAGGGGGAGAGAGAGAGAGAGAGAGAGAGAGAGAGAGAGAGACAGAGAGAGAGGGGGGGGGGGCGACGACAGGGCTAAGAGTAATAAAAGCAAAATAAAAAGGACTTCCTCTTCTTCTAATTTTAGGAATTTTGTTATTATAATTAGGCAGGAATAGCCCAATCGCTTTAAGATAAATGATACAATAATAAACCACTCTTACACTTTCCTCCATGTACAGACTTTTCTTGGGGGCTCTCGTGGCCCAGAGGTTAAGGTGTTGGCCTCTCATTCAAAGGTCCCGGGTTCGAATCCGGGTAGCGACCGAAAAATTTTCTTCTCTAAAATTTTCTTCTCTAAAATTGTCTCATTTCACCTCCTTTTCTGTTCTCTAGCAATATTCTGTCGTCTGCTTTCGTTTTCTGTTTCTGCCCCCACC
>NW_004797839.1:489095-492939 GCF_000002075.1 Aplysia californica
GCCACAGTTAAAATCAATCCCCAGCCCTGATTAAGTAAGCTAACTAACACTTGTCGAGTCTACCTCACAAATGTGAGGGGAACTAACTCTTAATAATCTCTTGACTGCTGCTTGTGCTTGTTTTTTTTCCTCGACTTTTTACCGTCCTATAATCAGATCGTGACCTCGATTATGACACCAGCTCCTGGCCGCGAAAGGCTAACAAAAACAGCCAAATGTGAAATTTAAAAAATAATAATTGTCATGTTCTACCAAAGAGTTAGACTCACTGGTAGATCTATAACATATAGATCTAGTACTGACATCTTTGCTTCTTTGCTTTATGTTTATGTATTCACATCTAAAGTTAAGTTTAATTTTAGTGGGAACTGATATTTAATAAGATACTTTCCCGATTATTTTGGCGGTTGAACATACAATATGAATTCCGGATTTGTTTTCATTCACAACTCAGAGTCGCCGCCTCGAGTAAGATTCTTGTGTGATATCTACAGGCCCTATCTGGTCCCATTTCACTTTGATTACCCTGTCAAACAAGTCAGCCTTCGCCCCTGCCCATACAAACAACAAAAAAACAACCTCCCATAAAACAACCCCAAACAAACAACAATAAAACCAAAACTATCACAACGTCCCTGCTCAACATTTTTTTTCTGCTAAGATCTAATGTCGAGAAGCAAATGGGTGGTTGGTTTGTGCTCTCGTGTGGGTCTTCTCCTTCTGTCTGATCAAACATTCATCGTCCTCACCTTTCTCATCCTCTGCATTCATGTGACCTATTTGTGTTACATGGGACAAAAAAACTTTTACTGAAACTACAGATCGTGAACCACTCAATGACACGCTGTTCTTGAGAATATCATTATCCAGGCAGAAGTTTAGTGAACAAAGTCATCTTTAAGGATGAAACTAGATGTAAATGCATTAAAATAAAAACTTTGACTTCGGTACATGTATTTGGAGTGTTCATTTTCTTACAAAGCTGTCTCTAAATCAAGATGCATTAATTAGATAAGGGTACACCTAACATGATTAATATAGCAATACGACTTCGCTACCACCCTCACTCCTTCTATCTGCCTATACGAAAAAGGTTTATCTTCATCATTATCATTAATACCTTTCACCCCTAGCAGGGTATAGGCCACATACAAGCTCCTTCCATTTATCTCTATCCTGGGCCTTCCTTCCTAGTTCGTTCCAAGTGAGCTTCATCTCTGTCATGTCCCTTTCCGCACATCTCCTCCATGTCTCTCGTGGCCTACCCCTGCCTCGTGCTCCCTGTATGTTCCATTGCAGTGACTGTCTTGTGATGTTTCCGCTGGGCTTTCTGAAGGCGTGTCCCACCCAACGCCACTTTCTTAGTCCTATTTCTCCTTCTATATCCTTTTGTCCTGTCCTTTCCCACAGCTCTTCATTTCTTATGTTATCCTGCCACTTAATTCTTCGGATACTCCTCATACATCTGTTGGTGAAGGTCTGGACTTTAATTATTCAGCACTGTCTTTATTGTTTTACAAGTTTCGCAGCCGTAGAGGAGCACAGACATGGCATTGGAATTAAAGAGTCGAATCCTGGTGTGCAGTGAGATGTTGCTTGCTTTCCAGACTTTTGATAATTGCTTGAAGGCTGACCTTGCCTTGGCGGTTTATGACCTACTTATTATATTGGTGCTAATTGCTGGACTTAGCAGCCAACCAGGATGATAATTGAGTCCTATCCCCACCCTGCATATTATAATAAAATAATATACACACATACACACGCATGCACGCGCACATGTGTGTGCATGTGTGTGTGTGTGTGTGTGTGTGTGTGTGTGTGTGTGTGTGTGTGTGTGTGTGTGTGTGTGTGTGTGTGTGTGTGTGTGTGTTATATCACTCTCTCACCCTCTCCCTTTCCTTTTATGTTTATGTATACTACATAACTTACACAGATTGACAGAACAGCAGGCAAAAGAAAGCAAGAGAACATACACACAGCGAAACTCACAATACACAACCCCCCTCCCCTCAAATCTATTAAAAAAACTACCCCCCCCCCAAAAAAAAATATAAAAAAATAAAAAATAAATAAAAAATAAAACTTTCCCCGCACAGGAGAGACAAATGCGCAGAAACAACAGAAGGAAGCAGACACAGCGCACTCATACATGACCTTGTGCGGTTGCGAGCTCCGCATAACACTTACCCCCTCCCCCCCCCCCTAGACACCTCGCAAACAGTGTGTGTATGTGTGTGCAGGGGCGAAGGCTGACTTGTTTGACAGGGTAATCAAAGTGAAACGGGACCAGATATATATCTATATGGCCTGTAGATATCACAGAAGAATCTTACTCGAGGCGGCGACTCTGAGTTGTGAATGAAAACAAATCCGGAATTCATATTGTATGTTCAACCGCCAAAATAATCGGGAAAGTATCTTATTAAATATCAGTTCCAACTAAAATTAAATTAACTTTAGATGTGAATACATAAACACAAAGCAAAGAAGCACAGATGTCAGTACTAGATCTATATGTTATAGACCTACCAGAGAGTCTAACTCTTTGGTAGAACATGACAATTATCATTTTTTAAATTTCACATTTGGCTCTTTTTTTTAGCCTTTCGCGGCCAGGAGCTGGTGTCATAATCGAGGTCACGATCTGATTATAGGACAGTAAAAAGTCGAGGAAAAAAAACGAGCACATGCAGCAGTAAAGAGATTGTTAGGGGTTAGTTCCCCTCACATTTGTGAGGTAGACTCGACCAGTGTTCGTTAGCTTACTTAATCAGGGCTTGGGATTGATTATAACTGTGGCCCCAAAGGGGTGAACAGGGTATATGTGGCAATGAAACAGCCATGACTGCTATGCACATGTTCCCTCACTTTAAGCTTACTTAATCAAAGCTTGCGACGGATTATGGAGTGGCCCGAGAGGGGTGAGGAGGCTATTTATGTGGCCATGAAACCGTTTTGAATGTTAGGCATACTCATTGTGGATTCCAACCTCTTTTTACTTTTAATTTAAGAGGTTTACGTTTAAGAATGAATTTGACAGCGACAATGTTTCAAAATTAGGAAGGGAAGCAGTGATTATTTGATTATATAGACGCTTCGCCCCTGTGTGTGTGTGTGTGTGTGTGTGTGTGTGTGTGTGTGTGTGTGTGTGTGTGTGTGTGTGTGTGTGTGTGTGTGTGTGTGTGTGAGAGAGTGTGTGTGTATGTGAGTGTGTGTGTGTGTGTGTGTGTGTGTGTGTGTGTGTGTGTGTGTGTTTGTGTGGCAGCTTCGTCTCGAAAGAGTTAACCAATGCAACATGTTGGGAAAGCTGAATCCAGAAACTGGAACAACAAGGAAACAGACAGCGTAATGGCAGGAAACAGGGCATTTCTGTACGAGTTGCCCTCGGTTCCCTTTCCGATTTTTGTTGTTTTTGTTGTTATTATTCGGTCAGTTACACATAAGGTCGGCTTATCAGAATCGTGCCAGTGCATCAACATTTGTGGCTTCAGGGGTCGAGGCTGAGCTCGGTTACATGTTGTTTCCCCAAGGGAAAGCACTACTGTTACATGAATTGTAGCGTTTTGCCAGGTTGTCTGAGATGGGTTTTTACAAATTCACAGGTCAGGCCTATTAAAAAACCTTACTCGGTTGAAAGAAAGGGTGCTTGATAAACTTAATAATAATAGATAATAGATAGCATTTGTATAGCGCATATCCTCGCTCAACAGCAGGCTCTATGCGCTTTACACTATATTAATTACACTTTCATAATTTCTAAATCAAAGATTTTCCTAGACGTTGTTTTGTGTGTGTGAGTGTGAGTGTGTGTGTGTGTGTGTGTGTGTGTGTGTGTGTGTGT